>NW_027478170.1:4209147-4509800 GCF_051020975.1 Osmia lignaria lignaria | reverse complement strand
TTTTTGATCAGAAGCGTAGTTCTCGAGATATATCGAGATATTTAAAAGTTCCGAAGCCGCACCAACATAATAGGGATACAGAAACACCGTGGCCCCTTTCTTTGAGATAACTCTGCACTAGTGCGAGCCGCAAATGCCACTTCCAGCTTAGCTGTGCAGAAGAAGAACAACAAGAAGAAGAAATATCTCGAAATATGTCCGTCAGGCCCCTTCCCTTGAGATAAATCTGCAAATATCTCGGAAACGAAGCGAGCTATGGCAAAATGTTAAGAGACCTTTTTTGTAGAGAATTAAGTTTCCTACTTTTTATGCTGTATGATATTTTTTGATCAGATGCGTAGTTCTCGAGATATATCAAGATATTTAAAAGTTCCGAAGCCGCACCAACATAATAGAGATACAGAAACACCGTGGCCCCTTTCTTTGAGATAACTCTGCACTATTGCGCGCTGCAAATGCCACTTCCAGCTTAGCTGTGCAGAAGAAGAACAACAAGAAGAAGAAATATCTCGAAATATGTCCGTTAGGCCCCTTCCCTTGAGATAAATCTGCAAATATCTCGGAAACGAAGCGAGCTATGGCAAAATGTTAAGAGACCTTTTTTGTAGAGAATTAAGTTTCCTACTTTTTATGTTCTATGATATTTTTTGATCAGATGCGTAGTTCTCGAGATATATCAAGATATTTAAAAGTTCCGAAGCCGCACCAACATAATAGAGATACAGAAACACCGTGGCCCCTTTCTTTGAGATAACTCTGCACTATTCCGAGCTGTAAATGCCACTTCCAGCTTAGCTGTGCAGAAGAAGAACAACAAGAAGAAGAAATATCTCGAAATATGTCCGTCAGGCCCCTTCCCTTGAGATATATCTGCAAATATCTCGGGAACGAAGCGAGCTATGGCAAAATGTTAAGAGACCTTTTTTGTAGAGAATTATGTTTCCTACAATTTATGTTCTATGATATTTTTTGATCAGAAGCGTAGTTCTCGAGATATATCGAGATATTTAAAAGTTCCGAAGCCGCACAAACATAATAGGGATACAGAAACACCGTGGCCCCTTTCTTTGAGATAACTCTGCACTAGTGCGAGCCGCAAATGCCACTTCCAGCTTAGCTGTGCAGAAGAAGAACAACAAGAAGAAGAAATATCTCGAAATATGTCCGTCAGGCCCCTTCCCTTGAGATAAATCTGCAAATATCTCGGAAACGAAGCGAGCTATGGCAGAATGTTAAGAGACGTTTTTTGTAGAGAATTATGTTTCCTACAATTCATGTTCTATGATATTTTTTGATCAGAAGCGTAGTTCTCGAGATATATCGAGATATTTAAAAGTTCCGAAGCCGCACCAACATAATAGGGATACAGAAACACCGTGGCCCCTTTCTTTGAGATAACTCTGCACTAGTGCGAGCCGCAAATGCCACTTCCAGCTTAGCTGTGCAGAAGAAGAACAACAAGAAGAAGAAATATCTCGAAATATGTCCGTCAGGCCACTTCCCTTGAGATAAATCTTCAAATATCTCGGAAACGAAGAGAGCTATGGCAAAATGTTAAGAGACCTTTTTTGTAGAGAATTAAGTTTCCTACTTTTCATGTTCTATGATATTTTTTGATCAGAAGCGTAGTTTTCGAGATATATCGAGATATTTAAAAGTTCCGAAGCCGCACCAACATAATAGAGATACAGAAACAGCGTGGCCCCTGTCTTTGAGATAACTGTGCACTAGTGCGAGCCACAAATGCCACTTCCAGCTTAGCTGTGCAGAAGAAGAACAACAAGAAGAAGAAATATCTCGAAATATGTCCGTCAGGCCCCTTCCCTTGAGATAAATCTGCAAATATCTCGGAAACGAAGCGAGCTATGGCAAAATGTTAAGAGACCTCTTTTGTAGAGAATTAAGTTTCATACTTTTTATGTTCTATGATATTTTTCGATCAGATGAGTAGTTCTCGAGATATATCAAGATATTTAAAAGTTCCGAAGCCGCACCAACATAATAGAGATACAGAAACACCGTGGCCCCTTTCTTTGAGATAACTCTGCACTATTGCGAGCTGCAAATGCCACTTCCAGCTTAGCTGTGCAGAAGAAGAACAACAAGAAGAAGAAATATCTGGAAATATGTCCGTCAGGCCCCTTCCCTTGAGATAAATCTGCAAATATCTCGGAAACGAAGCGAGCTACGGCAAAATGTTGAGAGACCTTTTTTGTAGAAAATTAGGATTCCTACTTTTTATGTTCTATGATATTTTTTGATCAGATGCGTAGTTCTCGAGATATATCAAGATATTTAAAAGTTCCGAAGCCGCACCAACATAATAGAGATACAGAAACACCGTGGCCCCTTTCTTTGAGATAACTCTGCACTACTGCGAGCTGCAAATGCCACTTCCAGCTTAGCTGTGCAGAAGAAGAACAACAAGAAGAAGAAATATCTCGAAATATGTCCGTCAGGCCCCTTCCCTTGAGATAAATCTGCAAATATCTCGGAAACGAAGCGAGCTATGGCAAAATGTTAGGAGACCTTTTTTGTAGAGAATTAAGTTTCCTACTTTTTATGTTCTATGATATTTTTTGATCAGATGCGCAGTTCTCGAGATATATCCAGATATTTAAAAGTTCCGAAGCGGCACCAACATAATAGAGATACAGACACACCGTGGCCCCTTTCTTTGAGGTAACTCTGCACTATTGCGAGCTGCAAATGCCACTTCCAGCTTAGCTGTGAAGAAGAAGAACAACAAGAAGAAGAAATATCTCGAAATATGTCCGTCAGGCCCCTTCCCTTGAGATAAATCTGCAAATATCTCGGAAACCAAGCGAGCTATGGCAAAATGTTAAGAGACCTTATTTGTAGAGAATTAAGTTTGCTACTTTTTATGTTCTACGATATTTTTTGATCAGATGCGTAGTTCTCGAGATATATCAAGATATTTAAAAGTTCCGAAGCCGCACCAACATAATAGAGATACAGAAACACCGTGGCCCCTTTCTTTGAGATAACTCTGCACTATTGCGAGATGCAAATGCCACTTCCAGCTTAGCTGTGCAGAAGAAGAACAACAAGAAGAAGAAATATCTCGAAATATGTCCGTCAGGCCCCTTCCCTTGAGATAAATCTGCAAATATCTCGGAAACGAAGCGAGCTATGGCAAAATGTTAAGAGACCTTTTTTGTAGAGAATTATGTTTCCTACAATTTACGTTCTCTGATATTTTTTGATCAGAAGCGTAGTTTTCGAGATATATCGAGATATTTAAAAGTTCCGAAGCCGCACCAACATAATAGAGATACAGAAACACCGTGGCCCCTTTCTTTGAGATAACTCTGCACTATTGCGACCTGCAAATGCCACTTCCAGCTTAGCTGTGCAGAAGAGGAACAACAAGAAGAAGAAATATGTCGGAATATGTCCGTCAGGCCCCTTCCCTTGAGATAAATCTGCAAATATCTCGGAAACGAAGCGAGCTATGGCAAAATGTTAAGAGACCTTTTTTGTAGAGAATTAAGTTTCCTACTTTTTATGCTCTATGATATTTTTCGATCAGAGGCGTAGTTCTCGGGATATATCAAGATATTTAAAAGTTCCGAAGCCGCACCAACATAATAGAGATACAGAAACACCGTGGCCCCTTTCTTTGAGATAACTCTGCACTAGTGCGAGCCGCAAATGCCGCTTCCAGCTTAGCTGTGCAGAAGAAGAACAACAAGAAGAAGAAATATCTCGAAATATGTCCGTCAGGCCCCTTCCCTTGAGATAAATCTGCAAATATCTCGGAAACGAAGCGAGCTATGGCAGAATGTTAAGAGACGTTTTTTGTAGAGAATTATGTTTCCTACAATTTATGTTCTATGATATTTTTTGATCAGAAGCGTAGTTCTCGAGATATATCGAGATATTTAAAAGTTCCGAAGCCGCACCAACATAATAGGGATACAGAAACACCGTGGCCCCTTTCTTTGAGATAACTCTGCACTAGTGCGAGCCGCAAATGCCACTTCCAGCTTAGCTGTGCAGAAGAAGAACAACAAGAAGAAGAAATATCTCGAAATATGTCCGTCAGGCCCCTTCCCTTGAGATAAATCTTCAAATATCTCGGAAACGAAGAGAGCTATGGCAAAATGTTAAGAGACCTTTTTTGTAGAGAATTAAGTTTCCTACTTTTCATGTTCTATGATATTTTTTGATCAGAAGCGTAGTTTTCGAGATATATCGAGATATTTAAAAGTTCCGAAGCCGCACCAACATAATAGAGATACAGAAACAGCGTGGCCCCTGTCTTTGAGATAACTGTGCACTAGTGCGAGCCACAAATGCCACTTCCAGCTTAGCTGTGCAGAAGAAGAACAACAAGAAGAAGAAATATCTCGAAATATGTCCGTCAGGCCCCTTCCCTTGAGATAAATCTGCAAATATCTCGGAAACGAAGCGAGCTATGGCAAAATGTTAAGAGACCTCTTTTGTAGAGAATTAAGTTTCCTACTTTTTATGTTCTATGATATTTTTCGATCAGATGAGTAGTTCTCGAGATATATCAAGATATTTAAAAGTTCCGAAGCCGCACCAACATAATAGAGATACAGAAACACCGTGGCCCCTTTCTTTGAGATAACTCTGCACTATTGCGAGCTGCAAATGCCACTTCCAGCTTAGCTGTGCAGAAGAAGAACAACAAGAAGAAGAAATATCTGGAAATATGTCCGTCAGGCCCCTTCCCTTGAGATAAATCTGCAAATATCTCGGAAACGAAGCGAGCTACGGCAAAATGTTGAGAGACCTTTTTTGTAGAAAATTAGGATTCCTACTTTTTATGTTCTATGATATTTTTTGATCAGATGCGTAGTTCTCGAGATATATCAAGATATTTAAAAGTTCCGAAGCCGCACCAACATAATAGAGATACAGAAACACCGTGGCCCCTTTCTTTGAGATAACTCTGCACTACTGCGAGCTGCAAATGCCACTTCCAGCTTAGCTGTGCAGAAGAAGAACAACAAGAAGAAGAAATATCTCGAAATATGTCCGTCAGGCCCCTTCCCTTGAGATAAATCTGCAAATATCTCGGAAACGAAGCGAGCTATGGCAAAATGTTAGGAGACCTTTTTTGTAGAGAATTAAGTTTCCTACTTTTTATGTTCTATGATATTTTTTGATCAGATGCGCAGTTCTCGAGATATATCCAGATATTTAAAAGTTCCGAAGCGGCACCAACATAATAGAGATACAGACACACCGTGGCCCCTTTCTTTGAGGTAACTCTGCACTATTGCGAGCTGCAAATGCCACTTCCAGCTTAGCTGTGAAGAAGAAGAACAACAAGAAGAAGAAATATCTCGAAATATGTCCGTCAGGCCCCTTCCCTTGAGATAAATCTGCAAATATCTCGGAAACGAAGCGAGCTATGGCAAAATGTTAAGAGACCTTTTTTGTAGAGAATTATGTTTCCTACAATTTACGTTCTCTGATATTTTTTGATCAGAAGCGTAGTTTTCGAGATATATCGAGATATTTAAAAGTTCCGAAGCCGCACCAACATAATAGAGATACAGAAACACCGTGGCCCCTTTCTTTGAGATAACTCTGCACTATTGCGACCTGCAAATGCCACTTCCAGCTTAGCTGTGCAGAAGAGGAACAACAAGAAGAAGAAATATGTCGGAATATGTCCGTCAGGCCCCTTCCCTTGAGATAAATCTGCAAATATCTCGGAAACGAAGCGAGCTATGGCAAAATGTTAAGAGACCTTTTTTGTAGAGAATTAAGTTTCCTACTTTTTATGGTCTATGATATTTTTCGATCAGAGGCGTAGTTCTCGGGATATATCAAGATATTTAAAAGTTCCGAAGCCGCACCAACATAATAGAGATACAGAAACACCGTGGCCCCTTTCTTTGAGATAACTCTGCACTAGTGCGAGCCGCAAATGCCGCTTCCAGCTTAGCTGTGCAGAAGAAGAACAACAAGAAGAAGAAATATCTCGAAATATGTCCGTCAGGCCCCTTCCCTCGAGATAAATCTGCAAATATCTCGGAAACGAAGCGAGCTATGGCAAAATGTTAAGAGACCTTTTTTGTAGAGAATTAAGTTTCCTACTTTTTATGTTCTATGATATTTTTCGATCAGAGGCGTAGTTCTCGAGATATATCGAGATATTTAAAAGTTCCGAAGCCGCACCAACATAATAGAGATACAGAAACAGCGTGGCCCCTGTCTTTGAGATAACTGTGCACTAGTGCGAGCCACAAATGCCACTTCCAGCTTAGCTGTGCAGAAGAAGAACAACAAGAAGAAGAAATATCTCGAAATATGTCCGTCAGGCCCCTTCCCTTGAGATAAATCTGCAAATATCTCGGAAACGAAGCGAGCTATGGCAAAATGTTAAGAGACCTCTTTTGTAGAGAATTAAGTTTCCTACTTTTTATGTTCTATGATATTTTTCGATCAGATGAGTAGTTCTCGAGATATATCAAGATATTTAAAAGTTCCGAAGCCGCACCAACATAATAGAGATACAGAAACACCGTGGCCCCTTTCTTTGAGATAACTCTGCACTATTGCGAGCTGCAAATGCCACTTCCAGCTTAGCTGTGCAGAAGAAGAACAACAAGAAGAAGAAATATCTGGAAATATGTCCGTCAGGCCCCTTCCCTTGAGATAAATCTGCAAATATCTCGGAAACGAAGCGAGCTACGGCAAAATGTTGAGAGACCTTTTTTGTAGAAAATTAGGATTCCTACTTTTTATGTTCTATGATATTTTTTGATCAGATGCGTAGTTCTCGAGATATATCAAGATATTTAAAAGTTCCGAAGCCGCACCAACATAATAGAGATACAGAAACACCGTGGCCCCTTTCTTTGAGATAACTCTGCACTACTGCGAGCTGCAAATGCCACTTCCAGCTTAGCTGTGCAGAAGAAGAACAACAAGAAGAAGAAATATCTCGAAATATGTCCGTCAGGCCCCTTCCCTTGAGATAAATCTGCAAATATCTCGGAAACGAAGCGAGCTATGGCAAAATGTTAGGAGACCTTTTTTGTAGAGAATTAAGTTTCCTACTTTTTATGTTCTATGATATTTTTTGATCAGATGCGCAGTTCTCGAGATATATCCAGATATTTAAAAGTTCCGAAGCGGCACCAACATAATAGAGATACAGACACACCGTGGCCCCTTTCTTTGAGGTAACTCTGCACTATTGCGAGCTGCAAATGCCACTTCCAGCTTAGCTGTGAAGAAGAAGAACAACAAGAAGAAGAAATATCTCGAAATATGTCCGTCAGGCCCCTTCCCTTGAGATAAATCTGCAAATATCTCGGAAACGAAGCGAGCTATGGCAAAATGTTAAGAGACCTTTTTTGTAGAGAATTATGTTTCCTACAATTTACGTTCTCTGATATTTTTTGATCAGAAGCGTAGTTTTCGAGATATATCGAGATATTTAAAAGTTCCGAAGCCGCACCAACATAATAGAGATACAGAAACACCGTGGCCCCTTTCTTTGAGATAACTCTGCACTATTGCGACCTGCAAATGCCACTTCCAGCTTAGCTGTGCAGAAGAGGAACAACAAGAAGAAGAAATATGTCGGAATATGTCCGTCAGGCCCCTTCCCTTGAGATAAATCTGCAAATATCTCGGAAACGAAGCGAGCTATGGCAAAATGTTAAGAGACCTTTTTTGTAGAGAATTAAGTTTCCTACTTTTTATGGTCTATGATATTTTTCGATCAGAGGCGTAGTTCTCGGGATATATCAAGATATTTAAAAGTTCCGAAGCCGCACCAACATAATAGAGATACAGAAACACCGTGGCCCCTTTCTTTGAGATAACTCTGCACTAGTGCGAGCCGCAAATGCCGCTTCCAGCTTAGCTGTGCAGAAGAAGAACAACAAGAAGAAGAAATATCTCGAAATATGTCCGTCAGGCCCCTTCCCTCGAGATAAATCTGCAAATATCTCGGAAACGAAGCGAGCTATGGCAAAATGTTAAGAGACCTTTTTTGTAGAGAATTAAGTTTCCTACTTTTTATGTTCTATGATATTTTTCGATCAGAGGCGTAGTTCTCGAGATATATCAAGATATTTAAAACTTCCGAAGCCGCACCAACATAATAGAGATACAGAAACACCGTGGCCCCTTTCTTTGAGATAACTCTGCACTATTGCGCGCTGCAAATGCCACTTCCAGCTTAGCTGTGCAGAAGAAGAACAACAAGAAGAAGAAATATCTCGAAATATGTCCGTCAGGCCCCTTCCCTTGAGATAAATCTGCAAATATCTCGGAAACGAAGCGAGCTATGGCAAAATGTTAAGAGACCTTTTTTGTAGAGAATTAAGTTTCCTACTTTTTATGGTCTATGATATTTTTCGATCAGAGGCGTAGTTCTCGAGATATATCAAGATATTTAAAAGTTCCGAAGCCGCACCAACATAATAGAGATACTGAAACACCGTGGCCCCTTTCTTTGAGATAACTCTGCACTAGTGCGAGCCGCAAATGCCGCTTCCAGCTTAGCTGTGCAGAAGAAGAACAACAAGAAGAAGAAGTATCTCGAAATATGTCCGTCAGGCCCCTTCCCTCGAGATAACTCTGCAAATATCTCGGAAACGAAGCGAGCTATGGCAAAATGTTAAGAGACCTTTTTTGTAGAGAATTAAGTTTCCTACTTTTTATGTTCTATGATATTTTTTGATCGGATGCGTAGTTCTCGAGATATATCAAGATATTTAAAAGTTCCGAAGCCGCACCAACATAATAGAGATACAGAAACACCGTGGCCCCTTTCTTTGAGATAACTCTGCACTATTGCGCGCTGCAAATGCCACTTCCAGCTTAGCTGTGCAGAAGACGAACAACAAGAAGAAGAAATATCTCGAAATATGCCCGTCAGGCCCCTTCCATTGAGATAAATCTGCAAATATCTCGGAAACGAAGCGAGCTATGGCAAAATGTTAAGAGACCTTTTTTGTAGAGAATTAAGTATCCTACTTTTTATGTTCTATGATATTTTTTGATCAGATGCGTAGTTCTCGAGATATATCCAGATATTTAAAAGTTCCGAAGCGGCACCAGGATAATAGAGATACAGAAACACCGTGGCCCCTTTCTTTGAGGTAACTCTGCACTATTGCGAGCTGCAAATGCCACTTCCAGCTTAGCTGTGCAGAAGAAGAACAACAAGAAGAAGAAATATCTCGAAATATGTCCGTCAGGCCCCTTCCCTTGAGATAAATCTGCAAATATCTCGGAAACCAAGCGAGCTATGGCAAAATGTTAAGAGACCTTATTTGTAGAGAATTAAGTTTCCTACTTTTTATGTTCTACGATATTTTTTGATCAGATGCGTAGTTCTCGAGATATATCAAGATATTTAAAAGTTCCGAAGCCGCACCAACATAATAGAGATACAGAACCACCGTGGCCCCTTTCTTTGAGATAACTCTGCACTATTGCGAGCTGCAAATGCCACTTCCAGCTTAGCTGTGCAGAAGAAGAACAACAAGAAGAAGAAATATCTCGAAATATGTCCGTCAGGCCCCTTCCCTTGAGATAAATCTGCAAATATCTCGGAAACGAAGCGAGGTATGGCAAAATGTTAAGAGACCTTTTTTGTACAGAATTAACTTTCCTACAATTTACGTTCTCCGATATTTTTTGATCAGAAGCGTAGTTTTCGAGATATATCGAGGTATTTAAAAGTTCCGAAGCCGCACCAGCATAATAGAGATACAGAAACACCGTGGCCCCTTTCTTTGAGATAACTCTGCACTATTGCGAGCTGTAAATGCCACTTCCAGCTTAGCTGTGCAGAAGAAGAACAACAAGAAGAAGAAACATCTCGAAATATGTCCGTCAGGCCCCTTCCCTTGAGATAAATCTGCAAATATCTCGGAAACGAAGCGAGCTATGGCAAAATGTTTAGAGACCTTTCTTGTAGAGAATTAAGTTTCCTACTTTTTATGTAGTATGATATTTTTTGATCAGATGCGTAGTTCTCGAGATATATCAAGATATTTAAAAGTTCCGAAGCCGCACCAACATAATAGAGATACAGAAACACCGTGGCCCCTTTCTTTGAGATAACTCTGCACTATTGCGCGCTGCAAATGCCACTTCCAGCTTAGCTGTGCAGAAGAAGAGCAACAAGAAGAAGAAATATCTCGAAATATGTCCGTTAGGCCCCTTCCCTTGAGATAAATCTGCAAATATCTCGGAAACGAAGCGAGCTATGGCAAAATGTTAAGAGACCTTTTGTGTAGAGAATTAAGTTTCCTACTTTTTATGTTCTATGATATTTTTTGATCAGATGCGTAGTTCTCGAGATATATCAAGATATTTAAAAGTTCCGAAGCCGCACCAACATAATAGAGATACAGAAACACCGTGGCCCCTTTCTTTGAGATAACTCTGCACTATTCCGAGCTGTAAATGCCACTTCCAGCTTAGCTGTGCAGAAGAAGAACAACAAGAAGAAGAAATATCTCGAAATATGTCCGTCAGGCCCCTTCCCTTGAGATATATCTGCAAATATCTCGGAAACGAAGCGAGCTATGGCAAAATGTTAAGAGACCTTTTTTGTAGAGAATTATGTTTCCTACAATTTATGTTCTGTGATATTTTTTGATCAGAAGCGTAGTTCTCGAGATATATCGAGATATTTAAAAGTTCCGAAGCCGCACCAACATAATAGGGATACAGAAACACCGTGGCCCCTTTCTTTGAGATAACTCTGCACTAGTGCGAGCCGCAAATGCCACTTCCAGCTTAGCTGTGCAGAAGAAGAACAACAAGAAGAAGAAATATCTCGAAATATGTCCGTCAGGCCCCTTCCCTTGAGATAAATCTGCAAATATCTCGGAAACGAAGCGAGCTATGGCAGAATGTTAAGAGACGTTTTTTGTAGAGAATTATGTTTCCTACAATTTATGTTCTATGATATTTTTTGATCAGAAGCGTAGTTCTCGAGATATATCGAGATATTTAAAAGTTCCGAAGCCGCACCAACATAATAGGGATACAGAAACACCGTGGCCCCTTTCTTTGAGATAACTCTGCACTATTGCGAGCTGCAAATGCCACTTCCAGTTTAGCTGTGCAGAAGAAGAACAACAAGAAGAAGAAATATCTCGAAATATGTCCGTTAGGCCCCTTCCCTTGAGATAAATCTGCAAATATCTCGGAAACGAAGCGAGCTATGGCAAAATGTTAAGAGACCTTTTTTGTAGAGAATTAAGTTTCCTACTTTTTATGCTCTATGATATTTTTTGATCAGATGCGTAGTTCTCGAGATATATCAAGATATTTAAAAGTTCCGAAGCCGCACCAACATAATAGAGATACAGAAACACCGTGGCCCCTTTCTTTGAGATAACTCTGCACTATTGCGAGGTGCAAATGCCACTTCCAGCTTAGCTGTGCAGAAGAAGAACAACAAGAAGAAGAAATATCTGGAAATATGTCCGTCAGGCCCCTTCCCTTGAGATAAATCTGCAAATATCTCGGAAACGAAGCGAGCTACGGCAAAATGTTGAGAGACCTTTTTTGTAGAAAATTAGGATTCCTACTTTTTATGTTCTATGATATTTTTTGATCAGATGCGTAGTTCTCGAGATATATCAAGATACTTAAAAGTTCCGAAGCCGCACCAACATAATAGAGATACAGAAACACCGTGGCCCCTTTCTTTGAGATAACTCTGCACTATTGCGCGCTGCAAATGCCACTTCCAGCTTAGCTGTGCAGAAGAAGAACAACAAGAAGAAGAAATATCTCGAAATATGCCCGTCAGGCCCCTTCCCTTGAGATAAATCTGCAAATATCTCGGAAACGAAGCGAGCTATGGCAAAATGTTAAGAGACCTTTTTTGTAGAGAATTAAGTTTCCTACTTTTTATGTTCTATGATATTTTTTGATCAGATGCGTAGTTCTCGAGATATATCAAGATATTTAAAAGTTCCGAAGCCGCACCAACATAATAGAGATACAGAAACACCGTGGCCCCTTTCTTTGAGATAACTCTGCACTACTGCGAGCTGCAAATGCCACTTCCAGCTTAGCTGTGCAGAAGAAGAACAACAAGAAGAAGAAATATCTCGAAATATGTCCGTCAGGCCCCTTCCCTTGAGATAAATCTGCAAATATCTCGGAAACGAAGCGAGCTATGGCAAAATGTTAGGAGACCTTTTTTGTAGAGAATTAAGTTTCCTACTTTTTATGTTCTATGATATTTTTTGATCAGATGCGCAGTTCTCGAGATATATCCAGATATTTAAAAGTTCCGAAGCCGCACCAACATAATAGAGATACAGAAACACCGTGCCCCTTTCTTTGAGGTAACTCTGCACTATTGCGAGCTGCAAATGCCACTTCCAGCTTAGCTGTGCAGAAGAAGAACAACAAGAAGAAGAAATATCTCGAAATATGTCCGTCAGGCCCCTTCCCTTGAGATATATCTGCAAATATCGCGGAAACCAAGCGAGCTATGGCAAAATGTTAAGAGACCTTATTTGTAGAGAATTAAGTTTCCTACTTTTTATGTTCTACGATATTTTTTGATCAGATGCGTAGTTCTCGAGATATATCAAGATATTTAAAAGTTCCGAAGCCGCACCAACATAATAGAGATACAGAAACACCGTGGCCCCTTTCTTTGAGATAACTCTGCACTATTGCGAGATGCAAATGCCACTTCCAGCTTAGCTGTGCAGAAGAAGAACAACAAGAAGAAGAAATATCTCGAAATATGTCCGTCAGGCCCCTTCCCTTGAGATAAATCTGCAAATATCTCGGAAACGAAGCGAGCTATGGCAAAATGTTAAGAGACCTTTTTTGTAGAGAATTATGTTTCCTACAATTTACGTTCTCTGATATTTTTTGATCAGAAGCGTAGTTTTCGAGATATATCGAGATATTTAAAAGTTCCGAAGCCGCACCAACATAATAGAGATACAGAAACACCGTGGCCCCTTTCTTTGAGATAACTCTGCACTATTGCGACCTGCAAATGCCACTTCCAGCTTAGCTGTGCAGAAGAGGAACAACAAGAAGAAGAAATATGTCGGAATATGTCCGTCAGGCCCCTTCCCTTGAGATAAATCTGCAAATATCTCGGAAACGAAGCGAGCTATGGCAAAATGTTAAGAGACCTTTTTTGTAGAGAATTAAGTTTCCTACTTTTTATGTTCTATGATATTTTTCGATCAGATGCGTAGTTCTCGAGATATATCAAGATATTTAAAACTTCCGAAGCCGCACCAACATAATAGAGATACAGAAACACCGTGGCCCCTTTCTTTGAGATAACTCTGCACTATTGCGCGCTGCAAATGCCACTTCCAGCTTAGCTGTGCAGAAGAAGAACAACAAGAAGAAGAAATATCTCGAAATATGTCCGTCAGGCCCCTTCCCTTGAGATAAATCTGCAAATATCTCGGAAACGGAGCGAGCTATGGCAAAATGTTAAGAGACCTTTTTTGTAGAGAATTAAGTTTCCTACTTTTTATGATCTATGATATTTTTCGATCAGAGGCGTAGTTCTCGAGATATATCAAGATATTTAAAAGTTCCGAAGCCGCACCAACATAATAGAGATACTGAAACACCGTGGCCCCTTTCTTTGAGATAACTCTGCACTAGTGCGAGCCGCAAATGCCGCTACCAGCTTAGCTGTGCAGAAGAAGAACAACAAGAAGAAGAAGTATCTCGAAATCTGTCCGTCAGGCCCCTTCCCTCGAGATAACTCTGCAAATATCTCGGAAACGAAGCGAGCTATGGCAAAATGTTAAGAGACCTCTTTTGTAGAGAATTAAGTTTCCTACTTTTTATGTTCTATGATATTTTTCGATCAGATGCGTAGTTCTCGAGATATATCAAGATATTTAAAAGTTCCGAAGCCGCACCAACATAATAGAGATACAGAAACACCGTGGCCCCTTTCTTTGAGATAACTCTGCACTATTGCGAGCTGCAAATGCCACTTCCAGCTTAGCTGTGCAGAAGAAGAACAACAAGAAGAAGAAATATCTGGAAATATGTCCGTCAGGCCCCTTCCCTTGAGATAAATCTGCAAATATCTCGGAAACGAAGCGAGCTACGGCAAAATGTTGAGAGACCTTTTTTGTAGAAAATTAGGATTCCTACTTTTTATGTTCTATGATATTTTTTGATCAGATGCGTAGTTCTCGAGATATATCAAGATACTTAAAAGTTCCGAAGCCGCGCCAACATAATAGAGAAACAGAAACACCGTGGCCCCTTTCTTTGAGATAACTCTGCACTATTGCGCGCTGCAAATGCCACTTCCAGCTTAGCTGTGCAGAAGAAGAACAACAAGAAGAAGAAATATCTCGAAATATGCCCGTCAGGCCCCTTCCCTTGAGATAAATCTGCAAATATCTCGGAAACGAAGCGAGCTATGGCAAAATGTTAAGAGACCTTTTTTGTAGAGAATTAAGTTTCCTACTTTTTATGTTCTATGATATTTTTTGATCAGATGCGTAGTTCTCGAGATATATCAAGATATTTAAAAGTTCCGAAGCCGCACCAACATAATAGAGATACAGAAACACCGTGGCCCCTTTCTTTGAGATAACTCTGCACTACTGCGAGCTGCAAATGCCACTTCCAGCTTAGCTGTGCAGAAGAAGAACAACAAGAAGAAGAAATATCTCGAAATATGTCCGTCAGGCCCCTTCCCTTGAGATAAATCTGCAAATATCTCGGAAACGAAGCGAGCTATGGCAAAATGTTAGGAGACCTTTTTTGTAGAGAATTAAGTTTCCTACTTTTTATGCTCTATGATATTTTTTGATCAGATGCGCAGTTCTCGAGATATATCCAGATATTTAAAAGTTCCGAAGCCGCACCAACATAATAGAGATACAGAAACACCGTGCCCCTTTCTTTGAGGTAACTCTGCACTATTGCGAGCTGCAAATGCCACTTCCAGCTTAGCTGTGCAGAAGAAGAACAACAAGAAGAAGAAATATCTCGAAATATGTCCGTCAGGCCCCTTCCCTTGAGATATATCTGCAAATATCTCGGAAACGAAGCGAGCTATGGCAAAATGTTAAGAGACCTTTTTTGTAGAGAATTATGTTTCCTACAATTTACGTTCTCTGATATTTTTTGATCAGAAGCGTAGTTTTCGAGATATATCGAGATATTTAAAAGTTCCGAAGCCGCACCAACATAATAGAGATACAGAAACACCGTGGCCCCTTTCTTTGAGATAACTCTGCACTATTGCGACCTGCAAATGCCACTTCCAGCTTAGCTGTGCAGAAGAGGAACAACAAGAAGAAGAAATATGTCGGAATATGTCCGTCAGGCCCCTTCCCTTGAGATAAATCTGCAAATATCTCGGAAACGAAGCGAGCTATGGCAAAATGTTAAGAGACCTTTTTTGTAGAGAATTAAGTTTCCTACTTTTTATGTTCTATGATATTTTTCGATCAGAGGCGTAGTTCTCGAGATATATCAAGATATTTAAAACTTCCGAAGCCGCACCAACATAATAGAGATACAGAAACACCGTGGCCCCTTTCTTTGAGATAACTCTGCACTATTGCGCGCTGCAAATGCCACTTCCAGCTTAGCTGTGCAGAAGAAGAACAACAAGAAGAAGAAATATCTCGAAATATGTCCGTCAGGCCCCTTCCCTTGAGATAAATCTGCAAATATCTCGGAAACGGAGCGAGCTATGGCAAAATGTTAAGAGACCTTTTTTGTAGAGAATTAAATTTCCTACTTTTTATGATCTATGATATTTTTCGATCAGAGGCGTAGTTCTCGAGATATATCAAGATATTTAAAAGTTCCGAAGCCGCACCAACATAATAGAGATACTGAAACACCGTGGCCCCTTTCTTTGAGATAACTCTGCACTAGTGCGAGCCGCAAATGCCGCTACCAGCTTAGCTGTGCAGAAGAAGAACAACAAGAAGAAGAAGTATCTCGAAATCTGTCCGTCAGGCCCCTTCCCTCGAGATAACTCTGCAAATATCTCGGAAACGAAGCGAGCTATGGCAAAATGTTAAGAGACCTTTTTTGTAGAGAATTAAGTTTCCTACTTTTTATGTTCTATGATATTTTTTGATCGGATGCGTAGTTCTCGAGATATATCAAGATATTTAAAAGTTCCGAAGCCGCACCAACATAATAGAGATACAGAAACACCGTGGCCCCTTTCTTTGAGATAACTCTGCACTATTGCGCGCTGCAAATGCCACTTCCAGCTTAGCTGTGCAGAAGACGAACAACAAGAAGAAGAAATATCTCGAAATATGCCCGTCAGGACCCTTCCATTGAGATAAATCTGCAAATATCTCGGAAACGAAGCGAGCTATGGCAAAATGTTAAGAGACCTTTTTTGTAGAGAATTAAGTTTCCTACTTTTTATGTTCTATGATATTTTTTGATCAGATGCGTAGTTCTCGAGATATATCCAGATATTTAAAAGTTCCGAAGCGGCACCAAGATAATAGAGATACAGAAACAGCGTGGCCCCTTTCTTTGAGATAACTGTGCACTAGTGCGAGCCACAAATGCCACTTCCAGCTTAGCTGTGCAGAAGAAGAACAACAAGAAGAAGAAATATCTCGAAATATGTCCGTCAGGCCCCTTCCCTTGAGATAAATCTGCAAATATCTCGGAAACGAAGCGAGCTATGGCAAAATGTTAAGAGACCTCTTTTGTAGAGAATTAATTTTCCTACTTTTTATGTTCTATGATATTTTTCGATCAGATGCGTAGTTCTCGAGATATATCAAGATATTTAAAAGTTCCGTAGCCGCACCAACATAATAGAGATACAGAAACACCGTGGCCCCTTTCTTTGAGATAACTCTGCACTATTGCGAGCTGCAAATGCCACTTCCAGCTTAGCTGTGCAGAAGAAGAACAACAAGAAGAAGAAATATCTGGAAATATGTCCGTCAGGCCCCTTCCCTTGAGATAAATCTGCAAATATCTCGGAAACGAAGCGAGCTATGGCAAAATGTTAGGAGACCTTTTTTGTAGAGAATTAAGTTTCCTACTTTTTATGCTCTATGATATTTTTTGATCAGATGCGCAGTTCTCGAGATATATCCAGATATTTAAAAGTTCCGAAGCCGCACCAACATAATAGAGATACAGAAACACCGTGCCCCTTTCTTTGAGGTAACTCTGCACTATTGCGAGCTGCAAATGCCACTTCCAGCTTAGCTGTGCAGAAGAAGAACAACAAGAAGAAGAAATATCTCGAAATATGTCCGTCAGGCCCCTTCCCTTGAGATATATCTGCAAATATCTCGGAAACGAAGCGAGCTATGGCAAAATGTTAAGAGACCTTTTTTGTAGAGAATTATGTTTCCTACAATTTACGTTCTCTGATATTTTTTGATCAGAAGCGTAGTTTTCGAGATATATCGAGATATTTAAAAGTTCCGAAGCCGCACCAACATAATAGAGATACAGAAACACCGTGGCCCCTTTCTTTGAGATAACTCTGCACTATTGCGACCTGCAAATGCCACTTCCAGCTTAGCTGTGCAGAAGAGGAACAACAAGAAGAAGAAATATGTCGGAATATGTCCGTCAGGCCCCTTCCCTTGAGATAAATCTGCAAATATCTCGGAAACGAAGCGAGCTATGGCAAAATGTTAAGAGACCTTTTTTGTAGAGAATTAAGTTTCCTACTTTTTATGTTCTATGATATTTTTCGATCAGAGGCGTAGTTCTCGAGATATATCAAGATATTTAAAACTTCCGAAGCCGCACCAACATAATAGAGATACAGAAACACCGTGGCCCCTTTCTTTGAGATAACTCTGCACTATTGCGCGCTGCAAATGCCACTTCCAGCTTAGCTGTGCAGAAGAAGAACAACAAGAAGAAGAAATATCTCGAAATATGTCCGTCAGGCCCCTTCCCTTGAGATAAATCTGCAAATATCTCGGAAACGGAGCGAGCTATGGCAAAATGTTAAGAGACCTTTTTTGTAGAGAATTAAATTTCCTACTTTTTATGATCTATGATATTTTTCGATCAGAGGCGTAGTTCTCGAGATATATCAAGATATTTAAAAGTTCCGAAGCCGCACCAACATAATAGAGATACTGAAACACCGTGGCCCCTTTCTTTGAGATAACTCTGCACTAGTGCGAGCCGCAAATGCCGCTACCAGCTTAGCTGTGCAGAAGAAGAACAACAAGAAGAAGAAGTATCTCGAAATCTGTCCGTCAGGCCCCTTCCCTCGAGATAACTCTGCAAATATCTCGGAAACGAAGCGAGCTATGGCAAAATGTTAAGAGACCTTTTTTGTAGAGAATTAAGTTTCCTACTTTTTATGTTCTATGATATTTTTTGATCGGATGCGTAGTTCTCGAGATATATCAAGATATTTAAAAGTTCCGAAGCCGCACCAACATAATAGAGATACAGAAACACCGTGGCCCCTTTCTTTGAGATAACTCTGCACTATTGCGCGCTGCAAATGCCACTTCCAGCTTAGCTGTGCAGAAGACGAACAACAAGAAGAAGAAATATCTCGAAATATGCCCGTCAGGACCCTTCCATTGAGATAAATCTGCAAATATCTCGGAAACGAAGCGAGCTATGGCAAAATGTTAAGAGACCTTTTTTGTAGAGAATTAAGTTTCCTACTTTTTATGTTCTATGATATTTTTTGATCAGATGCGTAGTTCTCGAGATATATCCAGATATTTAAAAGTTCCGAAGCGGCACCAAGATAATAGAGATACAGAAACAGCGTGGCCCCTTTCTTTGAGATAACTGTGCACTAGTGCGAGCCACAAATGCCACTTCCAGCTTAGCTGTGCAGAAGAAGAACAACAAGAAGAAGAAATATCTCGAAATATGTCCGTCAGGCCCCTTCCCTTGAGATAAATCTGCAAATATCTCGGAAACGAAGCGAGCTATGGCAAAATGTTAAGAGACCTCTTTTGTAGAGAATTAAGTTTCCTACTTTTTATGTTCTATGATATTTTTCGATCAGATGCGTAGTTCTCGAGATATATCAAGATATTTAAAAGTTCCGTAGCCGCACCAACATAATAGAGATACAGAAACACCGTGGCCCCTTTCTTTGAGATAACTCTGCACTATTGCGAGCTGCAAATGCCACTTCCAGCTTAGCTGTGCAGAAGAAGAACAACAAGAAGAAGAAATATCTGGAAATATGTCCGTCAGGCCCCTTCCCTTGAGATAAATCTGCAAATATCTCGGAAACGAAGCGAGCTACGGCAAAATGTTGAGAGACCTTTTTTGTAGAAAATTAGGATTCCTACTTTTTATGTTCTATGATATTTTTTGATCAGATGCGTAGTTCTCGAGATATATCAAGATACTTAAAAGTTCCGAAGCCGCACCAACATAATAGAGATACAGAAACACCGTGGCCCCTTTCTTTGAGATAACTCTGCACTATTGCGCGCTGCAAATGCCACTTCCAGCTTAGCTGTGCAGAAGAAGAACAACAAGAAGAAGAAATATCTCGAAATATGTCCGTCAGGCCCCTTCCCTTGAGATAAATCTGCAAATATCTCGGAAACGGAGCGAGCTATGGCAAAATGTTAAGAGACCTTTTTTGTAGAGAATTAAATTTCCTACTTTTTATGATCTATGATATTTTTCGATCAGAGGCGTAGTTCTCGAGATATATCAAGATATTTAAAAGTTCCGAAGCCGCACCAACATAATAGAGATACTGAAACACCGTGGCCCCTTTCTTTGAGATAACTCTGCACTAGTGCGAGCCGCAAATGCCGCTACCAGCTTAGCTGTGCAGAAGAAGAACAACAAGAAGAAGAAGTATCTCGAAATCTGTCCGTCAGGCCCCTTCCCTCGAGATAACTCTGCAAATATCTCGGAAACGAAGCGAGCTATGGCAAAATGTTAAGAGACCTTTTTTGTAGAGAATTAAGTTTCCTACTTTTTATGTTCTATGATATTTTTTGATCGGATGCGTAGTTCTCGAGATATATCAAGATATTTAAAAGTTCCGAAGCCGCACCAACATAATAGAGATACAGAAACACCGTGGCCCCTTTCTTTGCGATAACTCTGCACTATTGCGCGCTGCAAATGCCACTTCCAGCTTAGCTGTGCAGAAGACGAACAACAAGAAGAAGAAATATCTCGAAATATGCCCGTCAGGACCCTTCCATTGAGATAAATCTGCAAATATCTCGGAAACGAAGCGAGCTATGGCAAAATGTTAAGAGACCTTTTTTGTAGAGAATTAAGTTTCCTACTTTTTATGTTCTATGATATTTTTTGATCAGATGCGTAGTTCTCGAGATATATCCAGATATTTAAAAGTTCCGAAGCGGCACCAAGATAATAGAGATACAGAAACAGCGTGGCCCCTTTCTTTGAGATAACTGTGCACTAGTGCGAGCCACAAATGCCACTTCCAGCTTAGCTGTGCAGAAGAAGAACAACAAGAAGAAGAAATATCTCGAAATATGTCCGTCAGGCCCCTTCCCTTGAGATAAATCTGCAAATATCTCGGAAACGAAGCGAGCTATGGCAAAATGTTAAGAGACCTCTTTTGTAGAGAATTAAGTTTCCTACTTTTTATGTTCTATGATATTTTTCGATCAGATGCGTAGTTCTCGAGATATATCAAGATATTTAAAAGTTCCGTAGCCGCACCAACATAATAGAGATACAGAAACACCGTGGCCCCTTTCTTTGAGATAACTCTGCACTATTGCGAGCTGCAAATGCCACTTCCAGCTTAGCTGTGCAGAAGAAGAACAACAAGAAGAAGAAATATCTGGAAATATGTCCGTCAGGCCCCTTCCCTTGAGATAAATCTGCAAATATCTCGGAAACGAAGCGAGCTACGGCAAAATGTTGAGAGACCTTTTTTGTAGAAAATTAGGATTCCTACTTTTTATGTTCTATGATATTTTTTGATCAGATGCGTAGTTCTCGAGATATATCAAGATACTTAAAAGTTCCGAAGCCGCACCAACATAATAGAGATACAGAAACACCGTGGCCCCTTTCTTTGAGATAACTCTGCACTATTGCGCGCTGCAAATGCCACTTCCAGCTTAGCTGTGCAGAAGAAGAACAACAAGAAGAAGAAATATCTCGAAATATGCCCGTCAGGCCCCTTCCCTTGAGATAAATCTGCAAATATCTCGGAAACGAAGCGAGCTATGGCAAAATGTTAAGAGACCTTTTGTGTAGAGAATTAAGTTTCCTACTTTTTATGTTCTATGATATTTTTTGATCAGATGCGTAGTTCTCGAGATATATCAAGATATTTAAAAGTTCCGAAGCCGCACCAACATAATAGAGATACAGAAACACCGTGGCCCCTTTCTTTGAGATAACTCTGCACTACTGCGAGCTGCAAATGCCACTTCCAGCTTAGCTGTGCAGAAGAAGAACAACAAGAAGAAGAAATATCTCGAAATATGTCCGTCAGGCCCCTTCCCTTGAGATAAATCTGCAAATATCTCGGAAACGGAGCGAGCTATGGCAAAATGTTAAGAGACCTTTTTTGTAGAGAATTAAGTTTCCTACTTTTTATGGTCTATGATATTTTTCGATCAGAGGCGTAGTTCTCGAGATATATCAAGATATTTAAAAGTTCCGAAGCCGCACCAACATAATAGAGATACTGAAACACCGTGGCCCCTTTCTTTGAGATAACTCTGCACTAGTGCGAGCCGCAAATGCCGCTTCCAGCTTAGCTGTGCAGAAGAAGAACAACAAGAAGAAGAAGTATCTCGAAATATGTCCGTCAGGCCCCTTCCCTCGAGATAACTCTGCAAATATCTCGGAAACGAAGCGAGCTATGGCAAAATGTTAAGAGACCTTTTTTGTAGAGAATTAAGTTTCCTACTTTTTATGTTCTATGATATTTTTTGATCGGATGCGTAGTTCTCGAGATATATCAAGATATTTAAAAGTTCCGAAGCCGCACCAACATAATAGAGATACTGAAACACCGTGGCCCCTTTCTTTGAGATAACTCTGCACTAGTGCGAGCCGCAAATGCCGCTTCCAGCTTAGCTGTGCAGAAGAAGAACAACAAGAAGAAGAAGTATCTCGAAATCTGTCCGTCAGGCCCCTTCCCTCGAGATAACTCTGCAAATATCTCGGAAACGAAGCGAGCTATGGCAAAATGTTAAGAGACCTTTTTTGTAGAGAATTAAGTTTCCTACTTTTTATGTTCTATGATATTTTTTGATCGGATGCGTAGTTCTCGAGATATATCAAGATATTTAAAAGTTCCGAAGCCGCACCAACATAATAGAGATACAGAAACACCGTGGCCCCTTTCTTTGAGATAACTCTGCACTATTGCGCGCTGCAAATGCCACTTCCAGCTTAGCTGTGCAGAAGACGAACAACAAGAAGAAGAAATATCTCGAAATATGCCCGTCAGGACCCTTCCATTGAGATAAATCTGCAAATATCTCGGAAACGAAGCGAGCTATGGCAAAATGTTAAGAGACCTTTTTTGTAGAGAATTAAGTTTCCTACTTTTTATGTTCTATGATATTTTTTGATCAGATGCGTAGTTCTCGAGATATATCCAGATATTTAAAAGTTCCGAAGCGGCACCAAGATAATAGAGATACAGAAACAGCGTGGCCCCTTTCTTTGAGATAACTGTGCACTAGTGCGAGCCACAAATGCCACTTCCAGCTTAGCTGTGCAGAAGAAGAACAACAAGAAGAAGAAATATCTCGAAATATGTCCGTCAGGCCCCTTCCCTTGAGATAAATCTGCAAATATCTCGGAAACGAAGCGAGCTATGGCAAAATGTTAAGAGACCTCTTTTGTAGAGAATTAAGTTTCCTACTTTTTATGTTCTATGATATTTTTCGATCAGATGCGTAGTTCTCGAGATATATCAAGATATTTAAAAGTTCCGAAGCCGCACCAACATAATAGAGATACAGAAACACCGTGGCCCCTTTCTTTGAGATAACTCTGCACTATTGCGAGCTGCAAATGCCACTTCCAGCTTAGCTGTGCAGAAGAAGAACAACAAGAAGAAGAAATATCTGGAAATATGTCCGTCAGGCCCCTTCCCTTGAGATAAATCTGCAAATATCTCGGAAACGAAGC
The DNA here is from genome assembly GCF_051020975.1 of Osmia lignaria lignaria. Classification (NCBI taxonomy): domain Eukaryota; kingdom Metazoa; phylum Arthropoda; class Insecta; order Hymenoptera; family Megachilidae; genus Osmia; species Osmia lignaria. The sequence continues at coordinate 4,486,691 of NW_027478170.1, read as the reverse complement.
GAGCTACGGCAAAATGTTGAGAGACCTTTTTTGTAGAAAATTAGGATTCCTACTTTTTATGTTCTATGATATTTTTTGATCAGATGCGTAGTTCTCGAGATATATCAAGATACTTAAAAGTTCCGAAGGCGCACCAACATAATAGAGATACAGAAACACCGTGGCCCCTTTCTTTGAGATAACTCTGCACTATTGCGAGCTGCAAATGCCACTTCCAGCTTAGCTGTGCAGAAGAAGAACAACAAGAAGAAGAAATATCTGGAAATATGTCCGTCAGGCCCCTTCCCTTGAGATAAATCTGCAAATATCTCGGAAACGAAGCGAGCTACGGCAAAATGTTGAGAGACCTTTTTTGTAGGAAATTAGGATTCCTACTTTTTATGTTCTATGATATTTTTTGATCGGATGCGTAGTTCTCGAGATATATCAAGATATTTAAAAGTTCCGAAGCCGCACCAACATAATAGAGATACTGAAACACCGTGGCCCCTTTCTTTGAGATAACTCTGCACTAGTGCGAGCCGCAAATGCCGCTTCCAGCTTAGCTGTGCAGAAGAAGAACAACAAGAAGAAGAAGTGTCTCGAAATCTGTCCGTCAGGCCCCTTCCCTCGAGATAACTCTGCAAATATCTCGGAAACGAAGCGAGCTATGGCAAAATGTTAAGAGACCTTTTTTGTAGAGAATTAAGTTTCCTACTTTTTATGTTCTATGATATTTTTTGATCGGATGCGTAGTTCTCGAGATATATCAAGATATTTAAAAGTTCCGAAGCCGCACCAACATAATAGAGATACAGAAACACCGTGGCCCCTTTCTTTGAGATAACTCTGCACTATTGCGCGCTGCAAATGCCACTTCCAGCTTAGCTGTGCAGAAGACGAACAACAAGAAGAAGAAATATCTCGAAATATGCCCGTCAGGACCCTTCCATTGAGATAAATCTGCAAATATCTCGGAAACGAAGCGAGCTATGGCAAAATGTTAAGAGACCTTTTTTGTAGAGAATTAAGTTTCCTACTTTTTATGTTCTATGATATTTTTTGATCAGATGCGTAGTTCTCGAGATATATCCAGATATTTAAAAGTTCCGAAGCGGCACCAAGATAATAGAGATACAGAAACAGCGTGGCCCCTTTCTTTGAGATAACTGTGCACTAGTGCGAGCCACAAATGCCACTTCCAGCTTAGCTGTGCAGAAGAAGAACAACAAGAAGAAGAAATATCTCGAAATATGTCCGTCAGGCCCCTTCCCTTCAGATAAATCTGCAAATATCTCGGAAACGAAGCGAGCTATGGCAAAATGTTAAGAGACCTCTTTTGTAGAGAATTAAGTTTCCTACTTTTTATGTTCTATGATATTTTTCGATCAGATGCGTAGTTCTCGAGATATATCAAGATATTTAAAAGTTCCGAAGCCGCACCAACATAATAGAGATACAGAAACACCGTGGCCCCTTTCTTTGAGATAACTCTGCACTATTGCGAGCTGCAAATGCCACTTCCAGCTTAGCTGTGCAGAAGAAGAACAACAAGAAGAAGAAATATCTGGAAATATGTCCGTCAGGCCCCTTCCCTTGAGATAAATCTGCAAATATCTCGGAAACGAAGCGAGCTACGGCAAAATGTTGAGAGACCTTTTTTGTAGAAAATTAGGATTCCTACTTTTTATGTTCTATGATATTTTTTGATCAGATGCGTAGTTCTCGAGATATATCAAGATACTTAAAAGTTCCGAAGGCGCACCAACATAATAGAGATACAGAAACACCGTGGCCCCTTTCTTTGAGATAACTCTGCACTATTGCGAGCTGCAAATGCCACTTCCAGCTTAGCTGTGCAGAAGAAGAACAACAAGAAGAAGAAATATCTGGAAATATGTCCGTCAGGCCCCTTCCCTTGAGATAAATCTGCAAATATCTCGGAAACGAAGCGAGCTACGGCAAAATGTTGAGAGACCTTTTTTGTAGGAAATTAGGATTCCTACTTTTTATGTTCTATGATATTTTTTGATCGGATGCGTAGTTCTCGAGATATATCAAGATATTTAAAAGTTCCGAAGCCGCACCAACATAATAGAGATACTGAAACACCGTGGCCCCTTTCTTTGAGATAACTCTGCACTAGTGCGAGCCGCAAATGCCGCTTCCAGCTTAGCTGTGCAGAAGAAGAACAACAAGAAGAAGAAGTATCTCGAAATCTGTCCGTCAGGCCCCTTCCCTCGAGATAACTCTGCAAATATCTCGGAAACGAAGCGAGCTATGGCAAAATGTTAAGAGACCTTTTTTGTAGAGAATTAAGTTTCCTACTTTTTATGTTCTATGATATTTTTTGATCGGATGCGTAGTTCTCGAGATATATCAAGATATTTAAAAGTTCCGAAGCCGCACCAACATAATAGAGATACAGAAACACCGTGGCCCCTTTCTTTGAGATAACTCTGCACTATTGCGCGCTGCAAATGCCACTTCCAGCTTAGCTGTGCAGAAGACGAACAACAAGAAGAAGAAATATCTCGAAATATGTCCGTCAGGACCCCTCCCTTGAGATAAATCTGCAAATATCTCGGAAACGAAGCGAGCTATTGCAAAACGTTAAGAGACCTTTTTTGTAGAGAATTAGGTTTCCTACTTTTTATGTTCTATGATATTTTTTGATCAGATGCGTAGTTCTCGAGATATATCAAGATATTTAAAAGCTCCGAAGCTGCACCAACATAATAGAGGTACAGAAACACCGTGGCCCCTTTCTTTGAGATAACTCTGCACTAGTGCGAGCCGCAAATGCCACTTCCAGCTTAGCTGTGCAGAAGAAGAACAACAAGAAGAAGAAATATCTCGAAATATGTCCGTCAGGCCCCTTCCCTTGAGATAAATCTGCAAATATCTCGGAAACGAAGCGAGCTACGGCAAAATGTTCAGAGACCTTTTTTGTAGAAAATTAGGTTTCCTACTTTTTATGTTCTATGATATTTTTTGATCAGATGCGTAGTTCTCGAGATATATCAAGATATTTAAAAGTTCCGTAGCCGCACCAACATAATAGAGATACAGAAACACCGTGGCCCCTTTCTTTGCGATAACTCTGCACTATTGCGAGCTGCAAATGCCACTTCCAGCTTAGCTGTGCAGAAGAAGAACAACAAGAAGAAGAAATATCTCGAAATATGTCCGTCAGGCCCCTTCCCTTGAGATAAATCGGCAAGTATCTCGGAAACGAAGCGAGCTATGGCAAAATGTTAAGAGACCTTTTCTGTAGAGAATTAAGTTTTCTACTTTTTATGTTCCATGAAATTTTTTGATCAGATGTGTAGTTCTCGAGATATATCAAGATATTTAAAAGTTCCGAAGCCGCACCAACATAATGGAGATACAGAAACACCGTGGCCCCTATCTTTGAGATAACTCTGCACTATTGCGAGCTGCAAATGCCACTTCCAGCTTAGCTGCGCAGAAGAAGAACAACAGGAAGAAGAAATATCTCGAAATATGTCCGTCAGACCCCTTCCCTTCAGATAAATCTGCAAATATCTCGGAAACGAAGCGAGCTATGGCAAAATGTTAAGAGACCTTTTTTGTAGAGAATTAAGTTTCCTACTTTTTATGTTTTATGATATTTTTTGATCAGATGCGTAGTTCTCGAGATATATCGAGATATTTAAAAGTTCCGAAGCCGCACCAACATAATAGAGATACAGAAACACCGTGGCCCCATTCTTTGAGATAACTCTGCGCTAGTGCGAGCCGCAAATGCCACTTCCAGCTTAGCTGTGCAGAAGAAGAACAACAAGAAGAAGAAATATCTCGAAATATGTCCGTCAGGCCCCTTCCCTTGAGATAAATATGCAAATATCTCGGAAACGAAGCGAGCTATGGCAAAATATTAAGAGACCTTTTTTGTAGAGAATTAAGTTTCCTACTTTTTATGTTCTATGATATTTTTTGATCAGATGCGTTGTTCTCGAGATATATCAAGATATTTAAAAGTTCCGAAGCCGCACCAACATAATAGAGATACAGAAACACCGTGGCCCCTTTCTTTGAGATAACTCTGCACTATTGCGAGCTGCAAATGCCACTTCCAGCTTAGCTGTGCAGAAGAAGAACAACAAGAAGAAGAAATATCTCGAAATATGTCTGTCAGGCCCCTTCCCTTGAGATATATCTGCAAATATCTCGGAAACGAAGCGAGCTATGGCAAAATGTTGCGAGACCTTTTTTGTAGAGAATTAAGTTTCCTACTTTTTATGTTCTATGATATTTTTTGATCGGATGCGTAGTTCTCGAGATATATCAAGATATTTAAAAGTTCCGAAGCCGCACCAACATAATAGAGATACAGAAACACCGTGGCCCCTTTCTTTGAGATAACTCTGCACTATTGCGAGCTGCAAATGCCACTTCCAGCTTAGCTGTGCAGAAGAAGAACAACAAGAAGAAGAAATATCTCGAAATATGTCCGTCAGGCCCCTTCCCTTGAGATAAATCGGCAAGTATCTCGGAAACGAAGCGAGCTATGGCAAAATGTTAAGAGACCTTTTCTGTAGAGAATTAAGTTTTCTACTTTTTATGTTCCATGATATTTTTTGATCAGATGTGTAGTTCTCGAGATATATCAAGATATTTAAAAGTTCCGAAGCCGCACCAACATAATGGAGATACAGAAACACCGTGGCCCCTATCTTTGAGATAACTCTGCACTATTGCGAGCTGCAAATGCCACTTCCAGCTTAGCTGCGCAGAAGAAGAACAACAAGAAGAAGAAATATCTCGAAATATGTCCGTCAGGCCCCTTCCCTTGAGATAAATCTGCAAATATCTCGGAAACGAAGCGAGCTATGGCAAAATGTTAAGAGACATTTTTTGTAGAGAATTAAGTTTCCTACTTTTTATGTTCTATGATATTTTTTGATCAGATGCGTAGTTCTCGAGATATACCAAGATATTTAAAAGTTCCGAAGCCGCACCAACATAATAGAGATACAGAAACACCGTGGCCCCTTTCTTTGAGATAACTCTGCACTATTGCGAGCTGCAAATGCCACTTCCAGCTTAGCTGTGCAGAGGAAGAACAACAAGAAGAAGAAATATCTCGAAATATGTCCGTCAGGCCAGTTCCTTTGAGCTGAATCTGCAAATATCTCGGAAACGAAGCGAGCTATGGCAAAATGTTAAGAGACGTTTTTTGTAGAGAATTATGTTTCCTACAATTTATGTTCTATGATATTTTTTGATCAGAAGCGTAGTTTTCGAGATATATCGAGATATTTAAAAGTTCCGAAGCCGCACCAACATAATAGAGATACAGAAACACCGTGGCCCCTTTCTTTGAGATAACTCTGCACTAGTGCGAGCCGCAAATGCCACTTCCAGCTTAGCTGTGCAGAAGAAGAACAACAAGAAGAAGAAATATCTCGAAATATGCCCGTCAGGCCCCTTCCATTGAGATAAATCTGCAAATATCTCGGAAACGAAGCGAGCTATGGCAAAATGTTAAGAGACCTTTTTTGTAGAGAATTAAGTTTCCTACTTTTTATGTTCTATGATATTTTTTGATCAGATGCGTAGTTCTCGAGATATATCAAGATATTTAAAAGTTCCGAAGCCGCACCAACATAATAGAGATACAGAAACACCGTGGCCCCTTTCTTTGAGATAACTCTGCACTACTGCGAGCTGCAAATGCCACTTCCAGCTTAGCTGTGCAGAAGAAGAACAACAAGAAGAAGAAATATCTCGAAATATGTCCGTCAGACCCCTTCCCTTGAGATAAATCTGCAAATATCTCGGAAACGAAGCGAGCTATGGCAAAATGTTAAGAGACCTTTTTTGTAGAGAATTAAGTTTCCTACTTTTTATGTTTTATGATATTTTTTGATCAGATGCGTAGTTCTCGAGATATATCGAGATATTTAAAAGTTCCGAAGCCGCACCAACATAATAGAGATACAGAAACACCGTGGCCCCATTCTTTGAGATAACTCTGCGCTAGTGCGAGCCGCAAATGCCACTTCCAGCTTAGCTGTGCAGAAGAAGAACAACAAGAAGAAGAAATATCTCGAAATATGTCCGTCAGGCCCCTTCCCTTGAGATAAATATGCAAATATCTCGGAAACGAAGCGAGCTATGGCAAAATATTAAGAGACCTTTTTTGTAGAGAATTAAGTTTCCTACTTTTTATGTTCTATGATATTTTTTGATCAGATGCGTTGTTCTCGAGATATATCAAGATATTTAAAAGTTCCGAAGCCGCACCAACATAATAGAGATACAGAAACACCGTGGCCCCTTTCTTTGAGATAACTCTGCACTATTGCGAGCTGCAAATGCCACTTCCAGCTTAGCTGTGCAGAAGAAGAACAACAAGAAGAAGAAATATCTCGAAATATGTCTGTCAGGCCCCTTCCCTTGAGATATATCTGCAAATATCTCGGAAACGAAGCGAGCTATGGCAAAATGTTGCGAGACCTTTTTTGTAGAGAATTAAGTTTCCTACTTTTTATGTTCTATGATATTTTTTGATCGGATGCGTAGTTCTCGAGATATATCAAGATATTTAAAAGTTCCGAAGCCGCACCAACATAATAGAGATACAGAAACACCGTGGCCCCTTTCTTTGAGATAACTCTGCACTATTGCGAGCTGCAAATGCCACTTCCAGCTTAGCTGTGCAGAAGAAGAACAACATGAAGAAGAAATATCTCGAAATATGTCTGTCAGGCCCCTTCCCTTGAGATATATCTGCAAATATCTCGGAAACCAAGCGAGCTATGGCAAAATGTTGAGAGACCTTTTTTGTAGAGAATTATGTTTCCTACAATTTATGTTCTATGATATTTTTTGATCGGATGCGTAGTTCTCGAGATATATCGAGATATTTAAAAGTTCCGAAGCCGCACCAACATAATAGAGATACAGAAACACCGTGGCCCCTTTCTTTGAGATAACTCTGCACTATTGCGAGCTGCAAATGCCACTTCCAGCTTAGCTGTGCAGAGGAAGACCAACAAGAAGAAGAAATATCTCGAAATATGTCCGTCAGGCCAGTTCCTTTGAGCTGAATCTGCAAATATCTCGGAAACGAAGCGAGCTATGGCAAAATGTTAAGAGACGTTTTTTGTAGAGAATTATGTTTCCTACAATTTATGTTCTATGATATTTTTTGATCAGAAGCGTAGTTTTCGAGATATATCGAGATATTTAAAAGTTCCGAAGCCGCACCAACATAATAGAGATACAGAAACACCGTGGCCCCTTTCTTTGAGATAACTCTGCACTATTGCGAGCTGCAAATGCCACTTCCAGTTTAGCTGTGCAGAAGAAGAACAACAAGAAGAAGAAATATCTCGAAATATGTCTGTCAGGCCCCTTCCCTTGAGATATATCTGCAAATATCTCGGAAACGAAGCGAGCTACGGCAAAATGTTGAGAGACCTTTTTTGTAGAGAATTAAGTTTCCTACTTTTTATGTTCTATGATATTTTTTGATCGGATGCGTAGTTCTCGAGATATATCAAGATATTTAAAAGTTCCGAAGCCGCACCAACATAATAGAGATACAGAAACACCGTGGCCCCTTTCTTTGAGATAACTCTGCACTATTGCGCGCTGCAAATGCCACTTCCAGCTTAGCTGTGCAGAAGAAGAACAACAAGAAGAAGAAATATCTCGAAATATGCCCGTCAGGCCCCTTCCATTGAGATACATCTGCAAATATCTCGGAAACGAAGCGAGCTATGGCAAAATGTTAAGAGACCTTTTTTGTAGAGAATTAAGTTTCCTACTTTTTATGTTCTATGATATTTTTTGATCAGATGCGTAGTTCTCGAGATATATCAAGATATTTAAAAGTTCCGAAGCCGCACCAACATAATAGAGATACAGAAACACAGTGGCCCCTTTCTTTGAGATAACTCTGCACTACTGCGAGCTGCAAATGCCACTTCCAGCTTAGCTGTGCAGAAGAAGAACAACAAGAAGAAGAAATATCTCGAAATATGTCCGTCAGACCCCTTCCCTTGAGATAAATCTGCAAATATCTCGGAAACGAAGTGAGCTATGGCAAAATGTTAAGAGACCTTTTTTGTAGAGAATTAAGTTTCCTACTTTTTATGTTCTATGATATTTTTTGATCAGATGCGTAGTTCTCGAGATATATCCAGATATTTAAAAGTTCCGAAGCGGCACCAACATAATAGAGATACAGAAACACCGTGGCCCGTTTCTTTGAGGTAACTCTGCACTATTGCGAGCTGCAAATGCCACTTCCAGCTTAGCTGTGCAGAAGAAGAACAACAAGAAGAAGAAATATCTCGAAATATGTCCGTCAGGCCCCTTCCCTTGAGATAAATCTGCAAATATCTCGGAAACCAAGCGAGCTATGGCAAAATGTTAAGAGACCTTATTTGTAGAGAATTAAGTTTCCTACTTTTTATGTTCTACGATATTTTTTGATCAGATGCGTAGTTCTCGAGATATATCAAGATATTTAAAAGTTCCGAAGCCGCACCAACATAATAGAGATACAGAAACACCGTGGCCCCTTTCTTTGAGATAACTCTGCACTATTGCGAACTGCAAATGCCACTTCCAGCTTAGCTGTGCAGAAGAAGAACAACAAGAAGAAGAAATATCTCGAAATATGTCCGTCAGGCCCCTTCCCTTGAGATAAATCTGCAAATATCTCGGAAACGAAGCGAGCTATGGCAAAATGTTAAGAGACCTTTTTTGTACAGAATTATCTTTCCTACAATTTACGTTCTCTGATATTTTTTCATCAGAAGCGTAGTTTTCGAGATATATCGAGATATTTAAAAGTTCCGAAGCCGCACCAACGTAATAGAGATACAGAAACACCGTGGCCCCTTTCTTTGAGATAACTCTGCACTATTGCGACCTGCAAATGCCACTTCCAGCTTAGCTGTGCAGAAGAAGAACAACAAGAAGAAGAAATATCTCGAAATATGTCCGTCAGGCCCCTTCCCTTGAGATACATCTGCAAATATCTCGGAAACGAAGCGAGCTATGGCAAAATGTTAAGAGACCTTTTTTGTAGAGAATTAAGTTTCCTACTTTTTATGTTCTATGATATTTTTCGATCAGAGGCGTAGTTCTCGAGATATATCAAGATATTTAAAAGTTCCGAAGCCGCACCAACATAATAGAGATACAGAAACACCGTGGCCCCTTTCTTTGAGATAACTCTGCACTATTGCGAGCTGCAAATGCCACTTCCAGCTTAGCTGTGCAGAGGAAGAACAACAAGAAGAAGAAATATCTCGAAATATGTCCGTCAGGCCAGTTCCTTTGAGCTGAATCTGCAAATATCTCGGAAACGAAGCGAGCTATGGCAAAATGTTAAGAGACGTTTTTTGTAGAGAATTATGTTTCCTACAATTTATGTTCTATGATATTTTTTGATCAGAAGCGTAGTTTTCGAGATATATCGAGATATTTAAAAGTTCCGAAGCCGCACCAACATAATAGAGATACAGAAACACCGTGGCCCCTTTCTTTGAGATAACTCTGCACTAGTGCGAGCCGCAAATGCCACTTCCAGCTTAGCTGTGCAGAAGAAGAACAACAAGAAGAAGAAATATCTCGAAATATGTCCGTCAGACCCCTTCCCTTAAGATAAATCTGCAAATATCTCGGAAACGAAGCGAGCTATGGCAAAATGTTAAGAGACCTTTTTTGTAGAGAATTAAGTTTCCTACTTTTTATGTTTTATGATATTTTTTGATCAGATGCGTAGTTCTCGAGATATATCGAGATATTTAAAAGTTCCGAAGCCGCACCAACATAATAGAGATACAGAAACACCGTGGCCCCATTCTTTGAGATAACTCTGCGCTAGTGCGAGCCGCAAATGCCACTTCCAGCTTAGCTGTGCAGAAGAAGAACAACATGAAGAAGAAATATCTCGAAATATGTCTGTCAGGCCCCTTCCCTTGAGATATATCTGCAAATATCTCGGAAACCAAGCGAGCTATGGAAAAATGTTGAGAGACCTTTTTTGTAGAGAATTATGTTTCCTACAATTTATGTTCTATGATATTTTTTGATCGGATGCGTAGTTCTCGAGATATATCGAGATATTTAAAAGTTCCGAAGCCGCACCAACATAATAGAGATACAGAAACACCGTGGCCCCTTTCTTTGAGATAACTCTGCACTATTGCGAGCTGCAAATGCCACTTCCAGCTTAGCTGTGCAGAGGAAGACCAACAAGAAGAAGAAATATCTCGAAATATGTCCGTCAGGCCAGTTCCTTTGAGCTGAATCTGCAAATATCTCGGAAACGAAGCGAGCTATGGCAAAATGTTAAGAGACGTTTTTTGTAGAGAATTATGTTTCCTACAATTTATGTTCTATGATATTTTTTGATCAGAAGCGTAGTTTTCGAGATATATCGAGATATTTAAAAGTTCCGAAGCCGCACCAACATAATAGAGATACAGAAACACCGTGGCCCCTTTCTTTGAGATAACTCTGCACTATTGCGAGCTGCAAATGCCACTTCCAGTTTAGCTGTGCAGAAGAAGAACAACAAGAAGAAGAAATATCTCGAAATATGTCTGTCAGGCCCCTTCCCTTGAGATATATCTGCAAATATCTCGGAAACGAAGCGAGCTACGGCAAAATGTTGAGAGACCTTTTTTGTAGAGAATTAAGTTTCCTACTTTTTATGTTCTATGATATTTTTTGATCGGATGCGTAGTTCTCGAGATATATCAAGATATTTAAAAGTTCCGAAGCCGCACCAACATAATAGAGATACAGAAACACCGTGGCCCCTTTCTTTGAGATAACTCTGCACTATTGCGCGCTGCAAATGCCACTTCCAGCTTAGCTGTGCAGAAGAAGAACAACAAGAAGAAGAAATATCTCGAAATATGCCCGTCAGGCCCCTTCCATTGAGATACATCTGCAAATATCTCGGAAACGAAGCGAGCTATGGCAAAATGTTAAGAGACCTTTTTTGTAGAGAATTAAGTTTCCTACTTTTTATGTTCTATGATATTTTTTGATCAGATGCGTAGTTCTCGAGATATATCAAGATATTTAAAAGTTCCGAAGCCGCACCAACATAATAGAGATACAGAAACACCGTGGCCCCTTTCTTTGAGATAACTCTGCACTACTGCGAGCTGCAAATGCCACTTCCAGCTTAGCTGTGCAGAAGAAGAACAACAAGAAGAAGAAATATCTCGAAATATGTCCGTCAGACCCCTTCCCTTGAGATAAATCTGCAAATATCTCGGAAACGAAGTGAGCTATGGCAAAATGTTAAGAGACCTTTTTTGTAGAGAATTAAGTTTCCTACTTTTTATGTTCTATGATATTTTTTGATCAGATGCGTAGTTCTCGAGATATATCCAGATATTTAAAAGTTCCGAAGCGGCACCAACATAATAGAGATACAGAAACACCGTGGCCCGTTTCTTTGAGGTAACTCTGCACTATTGCGAGCTGCAAATGCCACTTCCAGCTTAGCTGTGCAGAAGAAGAACAACAAGAAGAAGAAATATCTCGAAATATGTCCGTCAGGCCCCTTCCCTTGAGATAAATCTGCAAATATCTCGGAAACCAAGCGAGCTATGGCAAAATGTTAAGAGACCTTATTTGTAGAGAATTAAGTTTCCTACTTTTTATGTTCTACGATATTTTTTGATCAGATGCGTAGTTCTCGAGATATATCAAGATATTTAAAAGTTCCGAAGCCGCACCAACATAATAGAGATACAGAAACACCGTGGCCCCTTTCTTTGAGATAACTCTGCACTATTGCGAACTGCAAATGCCACTTCCAGCTTAGCTGTGCAGAAGAAGAACAACAAGAAGAAGAAATATCTCGAAATATGTCCGTCAGGCCCCTTCCCTTGAGATAAATCTGCAAATATCTCGGAAACGAAGCGAGCTATGGCAAAATGTTAAGAGACCTTTTTTGTACAGAATTATCTTTCCTACAATTTACGTTCTCTGATATTTTTTCATCAGAAGCGTAGTTTTCGAGATATATCGAGATATTTAAAAGTTCCGAAGCCGCACCAACGTAATAGAGATACAGAAACACCGTGGCCCCTTTCTTTGAGATAACTCTGCACTATTGCGACCTGCAAATGCCACTTCCAGCTTAGCTGTGCAGAAGAAGAACAACAAGAAGAAGAAATATCTCGAAATATGTCCGTCAGGCCCCTTCCCTTGAGATACATCTGCAAATATCTCGGAAACGAAGCGAGCTATGGCAAAATGTTAGGAGACCTTTTTTGTAGAGAATTAAGTTTCCTACTTTTTATGTTCTATGATATTTTTCGATCAGAGGCGTAGTTCTCGAGATATATCAAGATATTTAAAAGTTCCGAAGCCGCACCAACATAATAGAGATACAGAAACACCGTGGCCTCTTTCTTTGAGATAACTCTGCACTATTGCGAGCTGCAAATGCCACTTCCAGCTTAGCTGTGCAGAGGAAGAACAACAAGAAGAAGAAATATCTCGAAATATGTCCGTCAGGCCAGTTCCTTTGAGCTGAATCTGCAAATATCTCGGAAACGAAGCGAGCTATGGCAAAATGTTAAGAGACGTTTTTTGTAGAGAATTATGTTTCCTACAATTTATGTTCTATGATATTTTTTGATCAGAAGCGTAGTTTTCGAGATATATCGAGATATTTAAAAGTTCCGAAGCCGCACCAACATAATAGAGATACAGAAACACCGTGGCCCCTTTCTTTGAGATAACTCTGCACTAGTGCGAGCCGCAAATGCCACTTCCAGCTTAGCTGTGCAGAAGAAGAACAACAAGAAGAAGAAATATCTCGAAATATGTCCGTCAGACCCCTTCCCTTGAGATAAATCTGCAAATATCTCGGAAACGAAGCGAGCTATGGCAAAATGTTAAGAGACCTTTTTTGTAGAGAATTAAGTTTCCTACTTTTTATGTTTTATGATATTTTTTGATCAGATGCGTAGTTCTCGAGATATATCGAGATATTTAAAAGTTCCGAAGCCGCACCAACATAATAGAGATACAGAAACACCGTGGCCCCATTCTTTGAGATAACTCTGCGCTAGTGCGAGCCGCAAATGCCACTTCCAGCTTAGCTGTGCAGACGAAGAACAACATGAAGAAGAAATATCTCGAAATATGTCTGTCAGGCCCCTTCCCTTGAGATATATCTGCAAATATCTCGGAAACCAAGCGAGCTATGGCAAAATGTTGAGAGACCTTTTTTGTAGAGAATTATGTTTCCTACAATTTATGTTCTATGATATTTTTTGATCGGATGCGTAGTTCTCGAGATATATCGAGATATTTAAAAGTTCCGAAGCCGCACCAACATAATAGAGATACAGAAACACCGTGGCCCCTTTCTTTGAGATAACTCTGCACTATTGCGAGCTGCAAATGCCACTTCCAGCTTAGCTGTGCAGAGGAAGACCAACAAGAAGAAGAAATATCTCGAAATATGTCCGTCAGGCCAGTTCCTTTGAGCTGAATCTGCAAATATCTCGGAAACGAAGCGAGCTATGGCAAAATGTTAAGAGACGTTTTTTGTAGAGAATTATGTTTCCTACAATTTATGTTCTATGATATTTTTTGATCAGAAGCGTAGTTTTCGAGATATATCGAGATATTTAAAAGTTCCGAAGCCGCACCAACATAATAGAGATACAGAAACACCGTGGCCCCTTTCTTTGAGATAACTCTGCACTATTGCGAGCTGCAAATGCCACTTCCAGTTTAGCTGTGCAGAAGAAGAACAACAAGAAGAAGAAATATCTCGAAATATGTCTGTCAGGCCCCTTCCCTTGAGATATATCTGCAAATATCTCGGAAACGAAGCGAGCTACGGCAAAATGTTGAGAGACCTTTTTTGTAGAGAATTAAGTTTCCTACTTTTTATGTTCTATGATATTTTTTGATCGGATGCGTAGTTCTCGAGATATATCAAGATATTTAAAAGTTCCGAAGCCGCACCAACATAATAGAGATACAGAAACACCGTGGCCCCTTTCTTTGAGATAACTCTGCACTATTGCGCGCTGCAAATGCCACTTCCAGCTTAGCTGTGCAGAAGAAGAACAACAAGAAGAAGAAATATCTCGAAATATGCCCGTCAGGCCCCTTCCATTGAGATACATCTGCAAATATCTCGGAAACGAAGCGAGCTATGGCAAAATGTTAAGAGACCTTTTTTGTAGAGAATTAAGTTTCCTACTTTTTATGTTCTATGATATTTTTTGATCAGATGCGTAGTTCTCGAGATATATCAAGATATTTAAAAGTTCCGAAGCCGCACCAACATAATAGAGATACAGAAACACCGTGGCCCCTTTCTTTGAGATAACTCTGCACTACTGCGAGCTGCAAATGCCACTTCCAGCTTAGCTGTGCAGAAGAAGAACAACAAGAAGAAGAAATATCTCGAAATATGTCCGTCAGACCCCTTCCCTTGAGATAAATCTGCAAATATCTCGGAAACGAAGTGAGCTATGGCAAAATGTTAAGAGACCTTTTTTGTAGAGAATTAAGTTTCCTACTTTTTATGTTCTATGATATTTTTTGATCAGATGCGTAGTTCTCGAGATATATCCAGATATTTAAAAGTTCCGAAGCGGCACCAACATAATAGAGATACAGAAACACCGTGGCCCGTTTCTTTGAGGTAACTCTGCACTATTGCGAGCTGCAAATGCCACTTCCAGCTTAGCTGTGCAGAAGAAGAACAACAAGAAGAAGAAATATCTCGAAATATGTCCGTCAGGCCCCTTCCCTTGAGATAAATCTGCAAATATCTCGGAAACCAAGCGAGCTATGGCAAAATGTTAAGAGACCTTATTTGTAGAGAATTAAGTTTCCTACTTTTTATGTTCTACGATATTTTTTGATCAGATGCGTAGTTCTCGAGATATATCAAGATATTTAAAAGTTCCGAAGCCGCACCAACATAATAGAGATACAGAAACACCGTGGCCCCTTTCTTTGAGATAACTCTGCACTATTGCGAACTGCAAATGCCACTTCCAGCTTAGCTGTGCAGAAGAAGAACAACAAGAAGAAGAAATATCTCGAAATATGTCCGTCAGGCCCCTTCCCTTGAGATAAATCTGCAAATATCTCGGAAACGAAGCGAGCTATGGCAAAATGTTAAGAGACCTTTTTTGTACAGAATTATCTTTCCTACAATTTACGTTCTCTGATATTTTTTGATCAGAAGCGTAGTTTTCGAGATATATCGAGATATTTAAAAGTTCCGAAGCCGCACCAACGTAATAGAGATACAGAAACACCGTGGCCCCTTTCTTTGAGATAACTCTGCACTATTGCGACCTGCAAATGCCACTTCCAGCTTAGCTGTGCAGAAGAAGAACAACAAGAAGAAGAAATATCTCGAAATATGTCCGTCAGGCCCCTTCCCTTGAGATACATCTGCAAATATCTCGGAAACGAAGCGAGCTATGGCAAAATGTTAAGAGACCTTTTTTGTAGAGAATTCTGTTTCCTACAATTTATGTTCTATGATATTTTTTGATCAGAAGCGTAGTTTTCAAGATATATCGAGATATTTAAAAGTTCCGAAGCCGCACCAACATAATAGAGATACAGAAACAGCGTGGCCCCTTTCTTTGGGATAACTCTGCACTATTGCGAGCTGGAAATGCCACTTCCAGTTTAGCTGTGCAGAAGAAGAACAACAAGAAGAAGAAATATCACGAAATATGTCCGTCAGGACCCCTCCCTTGAGATAAATCTGCAAATATCTCGGAAACGAAGCGAGCTATTGCAAAACGTTAAGAGACCTTTTTTGTAGAGAATTAGGTTTCCTACTTTTTATGTTCTATGATATTTTTTGATCAGATGCGTAGTTCTCGAGATATATCAAGATATTTAAAAGCTCCGAAGCTGCACCAACATAATAGAGGTACAGAAACACCGTGGCCCCTTTCTTTGAGATAACTCTGCACTAGTGCGAGCCGCAAATGCCACTTCCAGCTTAGCTGTGCAGAAGAAGAACAACAAGAAGAAGAAATATCTCGAAATATGTCCGTCAGGCCCCTTCCCTTGAGATAAATCTGCAAATATCTCGGAAACGAAGCGAGCTACGGCAAAATGTTGAGAGACCTTTTTTGTAGAAAATTAGGTTTCCTACTTTTTATGTTCTATGATATTTTTTGATCAGATGCGTAGTTCTCGAGATATATCAAGATATTTAAAAGTTCCGTAGCCGCACCAACATAATAGAGATACAGAAACACCGTGGCCCCTTTCTTTGCGATAACTCTGCACTATTGCGAGCTGCAAATGCCACTTCCAGCTTAGCTGTGCAGAAGAAGAACAACAAGAAGAAGAAATATCTCGAAATATGTCCGTCAGGCCAGTTCCTTTGAGCTGAATCTGCAAATATCTCGGAAACGAAGCGAGCTATGGCAAAATGTTGAGAGACGTTTTTTGTAGAGAATTATGTTTCCTACAATTTATGTTCTATGATATTTTTTGATCAGAAGCGTAGTTTTCGAGATATATCGAGATATTTAAAAGTTCCGAAGCCGCACCAACATAATAGGGATACAGAAACACCGTGGCCCCTTTCTTTGAGATAACTCTGCACTAGTGCGAGCCGCAAATGCCACTTCCAGCTTAGCTGTGCAGAAGAAGAACAACAAGAAGAAGAAATATCTCGAAATATGTCCGTCAGGCCCCTTCCCTTGAGATAAATCTGCAAATATCTCGGAAACGAAGCGAGCTATGGCAAAATGTTAAGAGACGTTTTTTGTAGAGAATTATGTTTCCTACAATTTATGTTCTATGATATTTTTTGATCAGAAGCGTAGTTTTCGCGATATATCGAGATATTTAAAAGTTCCGAAGCCGCACCAACATAATAGAGATACAGAAACACCGTGGCCCCTTTCTTTGAGATAACTCTGCACTAGTGCGAGCCGCTAATGCCACTTCCAGCTTAGCTGTGCAGAAGAAGAACAACAAGAAGAAGAAATATCTCGAAATATGTCCGACAGGCCCCTTCCCTTGAGATAAATCTGCAAATATCTCGGAAACGAAGCGAGCTATGGCGAAATGCTAAGAGACCTTTTTTGTAGAGAATTAAGTTTCCTACTTTTTATGTTCTATGATATTTTTCGATCAGATGCGTAGTTCTCGAGATATATCAAGATATTTAAAAGTTCCGAAGCCGCACCAACATAATAGAGATACAGAAACACCGTGGCCCCTTTCTTTGAGATAACTCTGCACGATTGCGAGCTGGAAATGCCACTTCCAGTTTAGCTGTGCAGAAGAAGAACAACAAGAGGAAGAAATATCTCGAAATATGTCCATCAGGACCCTTCCCTTGAGATAAATCTGCAAATATCTCGGAAACGAAGCGAGCTATGGCAAAATGTTAAGAGACCTTTTTTGTAGAGAATTCTGTTTCCTACAATTTATGTTCTATGATATTTTTTGATCAGAAGCGTAGTTTTCAAGATATATCGAGATATTTAAAAGTTCCGAAGCCGCACCAACATAATAGAGATACAGAAACAGCGTGGCCCCTTTCTTTGGGATAACTCTGCACTATTGCGAGCTGGAAATGCCACTTCCAGTTTAGCTGTGCAGAAGAAGAACAACAAGAAGAAGAAATATCACGAAATATGTCCGTCAGGACCCCTCCCTTGAGATAAATCTGCAAATATCTCGGAAACGAAGCGAGCTATTGCAAAACGTTAAGAGACCTTTTTTGTAGAGAATTAGGTTTCCTACTTTTTACGTTCTATGATATTTTTTGATCAGATGCGTAGTTCTCGAGATATATCAAGATATTTAAAAGCTCCGAAGCTGCACCAACATAATAGAGGTACAGAAACACCGTGGCCCCTTTCTTTGAGATAACTCTGCACTAGTGCGAGCCGCAGATGCCACTTCCAGCTTAGCTGTGCAGAAGAAGAACAACAAGAAGAAGAAATATCTCGAAATATGTCCGTCAGGCCCCTTCCCTTGAGATAAATCTGCAAATATCTCGGAAACGAAGCGAGCTACGGCAAAATGTTCAGAGACCTTTTTTGTAGAAAATTAGGTTTCCTACTTTTTATGTTCTATGATATTTTTTGATCAGATGCGTAGTTCTCGAGATATATCAAGATATTTAAAAGTTCCGTAGCCGCACCAACATAATAGAGATACAGAAACACCGTGGCCCCTTTCTTTGCGATAACTCTGCACTATTGCGAGCTGCAAATGCCACTTCCAGCTTAGCTGTGCAGAAGAAGAACAACAAGAAGAAGAAATATCTCGAAATATGTCCGTCAGGCCAGTTCCTTTGAGCTGAATCTGCAAATATCTCGGAAACGAAGCGAGCTATGGCAAAATGTTGAGAGACGTTTTTTGTAGAGAATTATGTTTCCTACAATTTATGTTCTATGATATTTTTTGATCAGAAGCGTAGTTTTCGAGATATATCGAGATATTTAAAAGTTCCGAAGCCGCACCAACATAATAGAGATACAGAAACAGCGTGGCCCCTTTCTTTGGGATAACTCTGCACTATTGCGAGCTGGAAATGCCACTTCCAGTTTAGCTGTGCAGAAGAAGAACAACAAGAAGAAGAAATATCACGAAATATGTCCGTCAGGACCCCTCCCTTGAGATAAATCTGCAAATATCTCGGAAACGAAGCGAGCTATTGCAAAACGTTAAGAGACCTTTTTTGTAGAGAATTAGGTTTCCTACTTTTTATGTTCTATGATATTTTTTGATCAGAGGCGTAGTTCTCGAGATATATCAAGATATTTAAAAGCTCCGAAGCTGCACCAACATAATAGAGGTACAGAAACACCGTGGCCCCTTTCTTTGAGATAACTCTGCACTAGTGCGAGCCGCAAATGCCACTTCCAGCTTAGCTGTGCAGAAGAAGAACAACAAGAAGAAGAAATATCTCGAAATATGTCCGTCAGGCCCCTTCCCTTGAGATAAATCTGCAAATATCTCGGAAACGAAGCGAGCTACGGCAAAATGTTCAGAGACCTTTTTTGTAGAAAATTAGGTTTCCTACTTTTTATGTTCTATGATATTTTTTGATCAGATGCGTAGTTCTCGAGATATATCAAGATATTTAAAAGTTCCGTAGCCGCACCAACATAATAGAGATACAGAAACACCGTGGCCCCTTTCTTTGCGATAACTCTGCACTATTGCGAGCTGCAAATGCCACTTCCAGCTTAGCTGTGCAGAAGAAGAACAACAAGAAGAAGAAATATCTCGAAATATGTCCGTCAGGCCAGTTCCTTTGAGCTGAATCTGCAAATATCTCGGAAACGAAGCGAGCTATGGCAAAATGTTGAGAGACGTTTTTTGTAGAGAATTATGTTTCCTACAATTTATGTTCTATGATATTTTTTGATCAGAAGCGTAGTTCTCGAGATATATCAAGATATTTAAAAGTTCCGAAGCCGCACCAACATAATAGGGATACAGAAACACCGTGGCCCCTTTCTTTGAGATAACTCTGCACTATTGCGAGCTGCAAATGCCACTTCCAGCTTAGCTGTGCAGAAGAAGAACAACAAGAAGAAGAAATATCTCGAAATATGTCCGTCAGGCCCCTTCCCTTGAGATAAATCTGCAAATATCTCGGAAACGAAGCGAGCTATGGCAAAATGTTGAGAGACGTTTTTTGTAGAGAATTATGTTTCCTACAATTTATGTTCTATGATATTTTTTGATCAGAAGCGTAGTTTTCGAGATATATCGAGATATTTAAAAGTTCCGAAGCCGCACCAACATAATAGGGATACAGAAACAGCGTGGCCCCTTTCTTTGGGATAACTCTGCACTATTGCGAGCTGGAAATGCCACTTCCAGTTTAGCTGTGCAGAAGAAGAACAACAAGAAGAAGAAATATCACGAAATATGTCCGTCAGGACCCCTCCCTTGAGATAAATCTGCAAATATCTCGGAAACGAAGCGAGCTATTGCAAAACGTTAAGAGACCTTTTTTGTAGAGAATTAGGTTTCCTACTTTTTACGTTCTATGATATTTTTTGATCAGATGCGTAGTTCTCGAGATATATCAAGATATTTAAAAGCTCCGAAGCTGCACCAACATAATAGAGGTACAGAAACACCGTGGCCCCTTTCTTTGAGATAACTCTGCACTAGTGCGAGCCGCAAATGCCACTTCCAGCTTAGCTGTGCAGAAGAAGAACAACAAGAAGAAGAAATATCTCGAAATATGTCCGTCAGGCCCCTTCCCTTGAGATAAATCTGCAAATATCTCGGAAACGAAGCGAGCTACGGCAAAATGTTCAGAGACCTTTTTTGTAGAAAATTAGGTTTCCTACTTTTTATGTTCTATGATATTTTTTGATCAGATGCGTAGTTCTCGAGATATATCAAGATATTTAAAAGTTCCGTAGCCGCACCAACATAATAGAGATACAGAAACACCGTGGCCCCTTTCTTTGCGATAACTCTGCACTATTGCGAGCTGCAAATGCCACTTCCAGCTTAGCTGTGCAGAAGAAGAACAACAAGAAGAAGAAATATCTCGAAATATGTCCGTCAGGCCAGTTCCTTTGAGCTGAATCTGCAAATATCTCGGAAACGAAGCGAGCTATGGCAAAATGTTGAGAGACGTTTTTTGTAGAGAATTATGTTTCCTACAATTTATGTTCTATGATATTTTTTGATCAGAAGCGTAGTTTTCGAGATATATCGAGATATTTAAAAGTTCCGAAGCCGCACCAACATAATAGAGATACAGAAACAGCGTGGCCCCTTTCTTTGGGATAACTCTGCACTATTGCGAGCTGGAAATGCCACTTCCAGTTTAGCTGTGCAGAAGAAGAACAACAAGAAGAAGAAATATCACGAAATATGTCCGTCAGGACCCCTCCCTTGAGATAAATCTGCAAATATCTCGGAAAGGAAGCGAGCTATTGCAAAACGTTAAGAGACCTTTTTTGTAGAGAATTAGGTTTCCTACTTTTTATGTTCTATGATATTTTTTGATCAGATGCGTAGTTCTCGAGATATATCAAGATATTTAAAAGCTCCGAAGCTGCACCAACATAATAGAGGTACAGAAACACCGTGGCCCCTTTCTTTGAGATAACTCTGCACTAGTGCGAGCCGCAAATGCCACTTCCAGCTTAGCTGTGCAGAAGAAGAACAACAAGAAGAAGAAATATCTCGAAATATGTCCGTCAGGCCCCTTCCCTTGAGATAAATCTGCAAATATCTCGGAAACGAAGCGAGCTACGGCAAAATGTTCAGAGACCTTTTTTGTAGAAAATTAGGTTTCCTACTTTTTATGTTCTATGATATTTTTTGATCAGATGCGTAGTTCTCGAGATATATCAAGATATTTAAAAGTTCCGTAGCCGCACCAACATAATAGAGATACAGAAACACCGTGGCCCCTTTCTTTGCGATAACTCTGCACTATTGCGAGCTGCAAATGCCACTTCCAGCTTAGCTGTGCAGAAGAAGAACAACAAGAAGAAGAAATATCTCGAAATATGTCCGTCAGGCCAGTTCCTTTGAGCTGAATCTGCAAATATCTCGGAAACGAAGCGAGCTATGGCAAAATGTTGAGAGACGTTTTTTGTAGAGAATTATGTTTCCTACAATTTATGTTCTATGATATTTTTTGATCAGAAGCGTAGTTTTCGAGATATATCGAGATATTTAAAAGTTCCGAAGCCGCACCAACATAATAGGGATACAGAAACACCGTGGCCCCTTTCTTTGAGATAACTCTGCACTAGTGCGAGCCGCAAATGCCACTTCCAGCTTAGCTGTGCAGAAGAAGAACAACAAGAAGAAGAAATATCTCGAAATATGTCCGTCAGGCCCCTTCCCTTGAGATAAATCTGCAAATATCTCGGAAACGAAGCGAGCTATGGCAAAATGTTAAGAGACGTTTTTTGTAGAGAATTATGTTTCCTACAATTTATGTTCTATGATATTTTTTGATCAGAAGCGTAGTTTTCGCGATATATCGAGATATTTAAAAGTTCCGAAGCCGCACCAACATAATAGAGATACAGAAACACCGTGGCCCCTTTCTTTGAGATAACTCTGCACTAGTGCGAGCCGCTAATGCCACTTCCAGCTTAGCTGTGCAGAAGAAGAACAACAAGAAGAAGAAATATCTCGAAATATGTCCGACAGGCCCCTTCCCTTGAGATAAATCTGCAAATATCTCGGAAACGAAGCGAGCTATGGCGAAATGTTAAGAGACCTTTTTTGTAGAGAATTAAGTTTCCTACTTTTTATCTTCTATGATATTTTTTGATCAGATGCGTAGTTCTCGAGATATATCAAGATATTTAAAAGTTCCGAAGCCGCACCAACATAATAGAGATACAGAAACACCGTGGCCCCTCTCTTTGAGATAACTCTGCACTATTGCGAGCTGGAAATGCCACTTCCAGTTTAGCTGTGCAGAAGAAGAACAACAAGAAGAAGAAATATCTCGAAATATGTCCATCAGGACCCTTCCCTTGAGATAAATCTGCAAATATCTCGGAAACGAAGCGAGCTATGGCAAAATGTTAAGAGACCTTTTTTGTAGAGAATTAAGTTTCCTACTTTTTATGTTCGATGATATTTTTTGATCAGATGCGTAGTTCTCGAGATATATCAAGATATTTAAAAGTTCCGAAGCTGCACCAACATAATAGAGATACAGAAACACCGTGGCCCCTTTCTTTGAGATATCTCTGCACTATTGCGAGCTGCAAATGCCACTTCCAGCTTAGCTGTGCAGAAGATGAACAACAAGAAGAAGAAATATCTCGAAATATGTCCGTGAGGCCCCTTCCCTTGTGATAAATCTGCAAATATCTCGGAAACCAAGCGAGCTATGGCAAAATGTTAAGAGACCTTTTTTGTAGAGAATTATGTTTCCTACAATTTAGGTTCTATGATATTTTTTGATCAGAAGCGTAGTTTTCGAGATATATCGAGATATTTAAAAGTTCCGAAGCCGCACCAACATAATAGAGATACAGAAACACCGTGGCCCCTTTCTTTGAGATAACTCTGCACTAGTGCGAGCCGCAAATGCCACTTCCAGCTTAGCTGTGCAGAAGAAGAACAACAAGAAGAAGAAATATCTCGAAATATGTCCGTCAGGCCCCTTCCCTTGAGATAAATATGCAAATATCTCGGAAACGAAGCGAGCTATGGCAAAATGTTAAGAGACCTTTTTTGTAGAGAATTATGTTTCTTACTTTTTATGTTCTATGATATTTTTTGATCAGACGCGTAGTTCTCGAGATATATCAAGATATTTAAAAGTTCCGAAGCCGCACCAACATAATAGAGATACAGAAACACCGTGGCCCCTTTCTTTGAGATATCTCTGCACTATTGCGAGCTGCAAATGCCACTTCCAGCTTAGCTGTGCAGAAGAAGAACAACAAGAAGAAGAAATATCTCGAAATATGTCCGTCAGGCCAGTTCCTTTGAGCTGAATCTGCAAATATCTCGGAAACGAAGCGAGCTATGGCAAAATGTTAAGAGACCTTTTTTGTAGAGAATTAAGTTTCCTACTTTTCATGTTCTATGATATTTTTTGATCAGATGCGTAGTTCTCGAGATATATCAAGATATTTAAAAGTTCCGAAGCCGCACCAACATAATAGAGATACAGAAACACCGTGGCCCCTTTCATTGAGATAACTCTGCACTAGTGCGAGCCGCAAATGCCACTTCCAGCTTAGCTGTGCAGAAGAAGAACAACAAGAAGAAGAAATATCTCGAAATATGTCCGTCAGGCCCCTTCCCTTGAGATAAATCTGCAAATATCTCGGAAACGAAGAGAGCTATGGCAAAATGTTAAGAGACCTTTTTGGTAGAGAATTAAGTTTCCTACTTTTCATGTTCTATGATATTTTTTGATCAGATGCGTAGTTCTCGAGATATATCAAGATATTTAAAAGTTCCGAAGCTGCACCAACATAATAGAGGTACAGAAACACCGTGGCCTCTTTCTTTGAGATAACTCTGCACTATTGCGAGCTGCAAATGCCACTTCGAGCTTAGCTGTGCAGAAGAAGAACAACAAGAAGAAGAAATATCTCGAAATATGTCCGTCAGGCCCCTTCCCTTGAGATATATCTGCAAATATCTCGGAAACGAAGCGAGCTATGGCAAAATGTTAAGAGACCTTTTTTGTAGAGAATTATGTTTCCTACAATTTAGGTTCTATGATATTTTTTGATCAGAAGCGTAGTTTTCGAGATATATCGAGATATTTAAAAGTTCCGAAGCCGCACCAACATAATAGAGATACAGAAACACCGTGGCCCCTTTCTTTGAGATAACTCTGCACTAGTGCGAGCCGCAAATGCCACTTCCAGCTTAGCTGTGCAGAAGAAGAACAACAAGAAGAAGAAATATCTCGAAATATGTCCGTCAGGCCCCTTCCCTTGAGATAAATATGCAAATATCTCGGAAACGAAGCGAGCTATGGCAAAATGTTAAGAGACCTTTTTTGTAGAGAATTATGTTTCTTACTTTTTATGTTCTATGATATTTTTTGATCAGACGCGTAGTTCTCGAGATATATCAAGATATTTAAAAGTTCCGAAGCCGCACCAACATAATAGAGATACAGAAACACCGTGGCCCCTTTCTTTGAGATATCTCTGCACTATTGCGAGCCGCAAATGCCACTTCCAGCTTAGCTGTGCAGAAGAAGAACAACAAGAAGAAGAAATATCTCGAAATATGTCCGTCAGGCCCCTTCCCTTGAGATAAATCTGCAAATATCTCGGAAACGAAGCGAGCTATGGCAAAATGTTAAGAGACCTTTTTTGTAGAGAATTATGTTTCTTACTTTTTATGTTCTATGATATTTTTTGATCAGACGCGTAGTTCTCGAGATATATCAAGATATTTAAAAGTTCCGAAGCCGCACCAACATAATAGAGATACAGAAACACCGTGGCCCCTTTCTTTGAGATATCTCTGCACTATTGCGAGCTGCAAATGCCACTTCCAGCTTAGCTGTGCAGAAGAAGAACAACAAGAAGAAGAAATATCTCGAAATATGTCCGTCAGGCCACTTCCCTTGAGATAAATCTGCAAATATCTCGGAAACGAACCGAGCTATGGCAAAATGTTAAGAGACCTTTTTTGTAGAGAATTAAGTTTCCTACTTTTTATGTTCGATGATATTTTTTGATCAGATGCGTAGTTCTCGAGATATATCAAGATATTTAAAAGTTCCGAAGCTGCACCAACATAATAGAGGTACAGAAACACCGTGGCCTCTTTCTTTGAGATAACTCTGCACTATTGCGAGCTGCAAATGCCACTTCGAGCTTAGCTGTGCAGAAGAAGAACAACAAGAAGAAGAAATATCTCGAAATATGTCCGTCAGACCCCTTCCCTTGAGATGAATCTGCAAATATCTCGGAAACGAAGCGAGCTATGGCAAAATGTTAAGAGACCTTTTTTGTAGAGAATAATGTTTCCTACAATTTAGGTTCTATGATATTTTTTGATCAGAAGCGTAGTTTTCGAGATATATCGAGATATTTAAAAGTTCCGAAGACGCACCAACATAATAGAGATACAGAAACACCGTGGCCCCTTTCTCTGAGATAACTGTGCGCTAGTGCGAGCCGCAAATGCCACTTCCAGCTTAGCTGTGCAGAAGAAGAACAACAAGACGAAGAAATATCTCGAAATATGTCCGTCAGGCCCCTTCCCTTGAGATATATTTGCAAATATCTCGGAAACGAAGTGAGCTATGGCAAAATGTTAAGAGACCGTTTTTGTAGAGAATTAAGTTTCCTACTTTTCATGTTCTATGATATTTTTTGATCAGATGCGTAGTTCTCGAGATATATCAAGATATTTAAAAGTTCCGAAGCCGCACCAACATAATAGAGATACAGAAACACCGTGGCCCCTTTCATTGAGATAACTCTGCACTAGTACGAGCCGCAAATGCCACTTCCAGCTTAGCTGTGCAGAAGAAGAACAACAAGAAGAAGAAATATCTCGAAATATGTCCGTCAGGCCCCTTCCCTTGAGATAAATCTGCAAATATCTCGGAAACGAAGAGAGCTATGGCAAAATGTTAAGAGACCTTTTTGGTAGAGAATTAAGTTTCCTACTTTTCATGTTCTATGATATTTTTTGATCAGATGCGTAGTTCTCGAGATATATCAAGATATTTAAAAGTTCCGAAGCTGCACCAACATAATAGAGGTACAGAAACACCGTGGCCTCTTTCTTTGAGATAACTCTGCACTATTGCGAGCTGCAAATGCCACTTCGAGCTTAGCTGTGCAGAAGAAGAACAACAAGAAGAAGAAATATCTCGAAATATGTCCGTCAGGCCCCTTCCCTTGAGATATATCTGCAAATATCTCGGAAACGAAGCGAGCTATGGCAAAATGTTAAGAGACCTTTTTTGTAGAGAATTATGTTTCCTACAATTTAGGTTCTATGATATTTTTTGATCAGAAGCGTAGTTTTCGAGATATATCGAGATATTTAAAAGTTCCGAAGCCGCACCAACATAATAGAGATACAGAAACACCGTGGCCCCTTTCTTTGAGATAACTCTGCACTAGTGCGAGCCGCAAATGCCACTTCCAGCTTAGCTGTGCAGAAGAAGAACAACAAGAAGAAGAAATATCTCGAAATATGTCCGTCAGGCCCCTTCCCTTGAGATAAATATGCAAATATCTCGGAAACGAAGCGAGCTATGGCAAAATGTTAAGAGACCTTTTTTGTAGAGAATTATGTTTCTTACTTTTTATGTTCTATGATATTTTTTGATCAGACGCGTAGTTCTCGAGATATATCAAGATATTTAAAAGTTCCGAAGCCGCACCAACATAATAGAGATACAGAAACACCGTGGCCCCTTTCTTTGAGATATCTCTGCACTATTGCGAGCCGCAAATGCCACTTCCAGCTTAGCTGTGCAGAAGAAGAACAACAAGAAGAAGAAATATCTCGAAATATGTCCGTCAGGCCCCTTCCCTTGAGATAAATCTGCAAATATCTCGGAAACGAAGCGAGCTATGGCAAAATGTTAAGAGACCTTTTTTGTAGAGAATTATGTTTCTTACTTTTTATGTTCTATGATATTTTTTGATCAGACGCGTAGTTCTCGAGATATATCAAGATATTTAAAAGTTCCGAAGCCGCACCAACATAATAGAGATACAGAAACACCGTGGCCCCTTTCTTTGAGATATCTCTGCACTATTGCGAGCTGCAAATGCCACTTCCAGCTTAGCTGTGCAGAAGAAGAACAACAAGAAGAAGAAATATCTCGAAATATGTCCGTCAGGCCACTTCCCTTGAGATAAATCTGCAAATATCTCGGAAACGAACCGAGCTATGGCAAAATGTTAAGAGACCTTTTTTGTAGAGAATTAAGTTTCCTACTTTTTATGTTCGATGATATTTTTTGATCAGATGCGTAGTTCTCGAGATATATCAAGATATTTAAAAGTTCCGAAGCTGCACCAACATAATAGAGGTACAGAAACACCGTGGCCTCTTTCTTTGAGATAACTCTGCACTATTGCGAGCTGCAAATGCCACTTCGAGCTTAGCTGTGCAGAAGAAGAACAACAAGAAGAAGAAATATCTCGAAATATGTCCGTCAGACCCCTTCCCTTGAGATGAATCTGCAAATATCTCGGAAACGAAGCGAGCTATGGCAAAATGTTAAGAGACCTTTTTTGTAGAGAATAATGTTTCCTACAATTTAGGTTCTATGATATTTTTTGATCAGAAGCGTAGTTTTCGAGATATATCGAGATATTTAAAAGTTCCGAAGACGCACCAACATAATAGAGATACAGAAACACCGTGGCCCCTTTCTCTGAGATAACTGTGCGCTAGTGCGAGCCGCAAATGCCACTTCCAGCTTAGCTGTGCAGAAGAAGAACAACAAGACGAAGAAATATCTCGAAATATGTCCGTCAGGCCCCTTCCCTTGAGATATATTTGCAAATATCTCGGAAACGAAGTGAGCTATGGCAAAATGTTAAGAGACCGTTTTTGTAGAGAATTAAGTTTCCTACTTTTCATGTTCTATGATATTTTTTGATCAGATGCGTAGTTCTCGAGATATATCAAGATATTTAAAAGTTCCGAAGCCGCACCAACATAATAGAGATACAGAAACACCGTGGCCCCTTTCATTGAGATAACTCTGCACTAGTACGAGCCGCAAATGCCACTTCCAGCTTAGCTGTGCAGAAGAAGAACAACAAGAAGAAGAAATATCTCGAAATATGTCCGTCAGGCCCCTTCCCTTGAGATAAATCTGCAAATATCTCGGAAACGAAGAGAGCTATGGCAAAATGTTAAGAGACCTTTTTGGTAGAGAATTAAGTTTCCTACTTTTCATGTTCTATGATATTTTTTGATCAGATGCGTAGTTCTCGAGATATATCAAGATATTTAAAAGTTCCGAAGCTGCACCAACATAATAGAGGTACAGAAACACCGTGGCCTCTTTCTTTGAGATAACTCTGCACTATTGCGAGCTGCAAATGCCACTTCGAGCTTAGCTGTGCAGAAGAAGAACAACAAGAAGAAGAAATATCTCGAAATATGTCCGTCAGGCCCCTTCCCTTGAGATATATCTGCAAATATCTCGGAAACGAAGCGAGCTATGGCAAAATGTTAAGAGACCTTTTTTGTAGAGAATTATGTTTCCTACAATTTAGGTTCTATGATATTTTTTGATCAGAAGCGTAGTTTTCGAGATATATCGAGATATTTAAAAGTTCCGAAGCCGCACCAACATAATAGAGATACAGAAACACCGTGGCCCCTTTCTTTGAGATATCTCTGCACTATTGCGAGCTGCAAATGCCACTTCCAGCTTAGCTGTGCAGAAGAAGAACAACAAGAAGAAGAAATATCTCGAAATATGTCCGTCAGGCCACTTCCCTTGAGATAAATCTGCAAATATCTCGGAAACGAAGCGAGCTATGGCAAAATGTTAAGAGACCTTTTTTGTAGAGAATTAAGTTTCCTACTTTTTATGTTCGATGATATTTTTTGATCAGATGCGTAGTTCTCGAGATATATCAAGATATTTAAAAGTTCCGAAGCCGCACCAACATAATAGAGATACAGAAACACCGTGGCCCCTTTCTTTGAGATAAGTCTGCACTATTGCGAGCTGTAAATGCCACTTCCAGCTTAGCTGTGCAGAAGAAGAACAACAAGAAGAAGAAATATCTCGAAATATGTCCGTTAGGCCCCTTCCCTTGAGATAAATCTGCAAATATCTCGGAAACGAAGCGAGCTATGGCAAAATGTTAAGAGACCTTTTTTGTAGAGAATTATGTTTCTTACTTTTTATGTTCTATGATATTTTTTGATCAGACGCGTAGTTCTCGAGATATATCAAGATATTTAAAAGTTCCGAAGCCGCACCAACATAATAGAGATACAGAAACACCGTGGCCCCTTTCTTTGAGATATCTCTGCACTATTGCGAGCTGCAAATGCCACTTCCAGCTTAGCTGTGCAGAAGAAGAACAACAAGAAGAAGAAATATCTCGAAATATGTCCGTCAGGCCACTTCCCTTGAGATAAATCTGCAAATATCTCGGAAACGAACCGAGCTATGGCAAAATGTTAAGAGACCTTTTTTGTAGAGAATTAAGTTTCCTACTTTTTATGTTCGATGATATTTTTTGATCAGATGCGTAGTTCTCGAGATATATCAAGATATTTAAAAGTTCCGAAGCTGCACCAACATAATAGAGGTACAGAAACACCGTGGCCTCTTTCTTTGAGATAACTCTGCACTATTGCGAGCTGCAAATGCCACTTCGAGCTTAGCTGTGCAGAAGAAGAACAACAAGAAGAAGAAATATCTCGAAATATGTCCGTCAGACCCCTTCCCTTGAGATGAATCTGCAAATATCTCGGAAACGAAGCGAGCTATGGCAAAATGTTAAGAGACCTTTTTTGTAGAGAATAATGTTTCCTACAATTTAGGTTCTATGATATTTTTTGATCAGAAGCGTAGTTTTCGAGATATATCGAGATATTTAAAAGTTCCGAAGACGCACCAACATAATAGAGATACAGAAACACCGTGGCCCCTTTCTCTGAGATAACTGTGCGCTAGTGCGAGCCGCAAATGCCACTTCCAGCTTAGCTGTGTAGAAGAAGAACAACAAGAAGAAGAAATATCTCGAAATATGTCCGTCAGGCCCCTTCCCTTGAGATATATTTGCAAATATCTCGGAAACGAAGTGAGCTATGGCAAAATGTTAAGAGACCGTTTTTGTAGAGAATTAAGTTTCCTACTTTTCATGTTCTATGATATTTTTTGATCAGATGCGTAGTTCTCGAGATATATCCAGATATTTAAAAGTTCCGAAGCGGCACCAACATAATAGAGATACAGAAACACCGTGGCCCCTTTCTTTGAGGTAACTCTGCACTATTGCGAGCTGCAAATGCCACTTCCAGCTTAGCTGTGCAGAAGAAGAACAACAAGAAGAAGAAATATCTCGAAATATGTCCGTCAGGCCCCTTCCCTTGAGATAAATCTGCAAATATCTCGGAAACGAAGAGAGCTATGGCAAAATGTTAAGAGACCTTATTTGTCGAGAATTAAGTTTCCTACTTTTTATGTTCTACGATATTTTTTGATCAGATGCGTAGTTCTCGAGATATATCAAGATATTTAAAAGTTCCGAAGCCGCACCAACATAATAGAGATACAGAAACACCGTGGCCCCTTTCTTTGAGATAACTCTGCACTATTGCGAACTGCAAATGCCACTTCCAGCTTAGCTGTGCAGAAGAAGAACAACAAGAAGAAGAAATATCTCGAAATATGTCCGTCAGACCCCTTCCCTTGAGATGAATCTGCAAATATCTCGGAAACGAAGCGAGCTATGGCAAAATGTTAAGAGACCTTTTTTGTAGAGAATAATGTTTCCTACAATTTAGGTTCTATGATATTTTTTGATCAGAAGCGTAGTTTTCGAGATATATCGAGATATTTAAAAGTTCCGAAGACGCACCAACATAATAGAGATACAGAAACACCGTGGCCCCTTTCATTGAGATAACTCTGCACTAGTGCGAGCCGCAAATGCCACTTCCAGCTTAGCTGTGCAGAAGAAGAACAACAAGAAGAAGAAATATCTCGAAATATGTCCGTCAGGCCCCTTCCCTTGAGATAAATCTGCAAATATCTCGGAAACGAAGAGAGCTATGGCAAAATGTTAAGAGACCTTTTTGGTAGAGAATTAAGTTTCCTACTTTTCATGTTCTATGATATTTTTTGATCAGATGCGTAGTTCTCGAGATATATCAAGATATTTAAAAGTTCCGAAGCTGCACCAACATAATAGAGGTACAGAAACACCGTGGCCTCTTTCTTTGAGATAACTCTGCACTATTGCGAGCTGCAAATGCCACTTCGAGCTTAGCTGTGCAGAAGAAGAACAACAAGAAGAAGAAATATCTCGAAATATGTCCGTCAGGCCCCTTCCCTTGAGATATATCTGCAAATATCTCGGAAACGAAGCGAGCTATGGCAAAATGTTAAGAGACCTTTTTTGTAGAGAATTATGTTTCCTACAATTTAGGTTCTATGATATTTTTTGATCAGAAGCGTAGTTTTCGAGATATATCGAGATATTTAAAAGTTCCGAAGCCGCACCAACATAATAGAGATACAGAAACACCGTGGCCCCTTTCTTTGAGATATCTCTGCACTATTGCGAGCTGCAAATGCCACTTCCAGCTTAGCTGTGCAGAAGAAGAACAACAAGAAGAAGAAATATCTCGAAATATGTCCGTCAGGCCACTTCCCTTGAGATAAATCTGCAAATATCTCGGAAACGAAGCGAGCTATGGCAAAATGTTAAGAGACCTTTTTTGTAGAGAATTAAGTTTCCTACTTTTTATGTTCGATGATATTTTTTGATCAGATGCGTAGTTCTCGAGATATATCAAGATATTTAAAAGTTCCGAAGCCGCACCAACATAATAGGGATACAGAAACACCGTGGCCCCTTTCTTTGAGATAACTCTGCACTAGTGCGAGCCGCAAATGCCACTTCCAGCTTAGCTGTGCAGAAGAAGAACAACAAGAAGAAGAAATATCTCGAAATATGTCCGTCAGGCCCCTTCCCTTGAGATAAATCTGCAAATATCTCGGAAACGAAGCGAGCTATGGCAAAATGTTAAGAGACCTTTTTTGTAGAGAATTAAGTTTCCTACTTTTTATGTTCTATGATATTTTTTGATCAGATGCGTAGTTCTCGAGATATATCAAGATATTTAAAAGTTCCGAAGCCGCACCAACATAATAGAGATACAGAAACACCGTGGCCCCTTTCTTTGAGATAACTCTGCACGATTGCGAGCTGGAAATGCCACTTCCAGTTTACCTGTGCAGAAGAAGAACAACAAGAAGA
Organism: Osmia lignaria lignaria; assembly: GCF_051020975.1. NCBI lineage: Eukaryota > Metazoa > Arthropoda > Insecta > Hymenoptera > Megachilidae > Osmia > Osmia lignaria. The sequence continues at coordinate 4,454,241 of NW_027478170.1, read as the reverse complement.
AGAAATATCTCGAAATATGTCCATCAGGACCCTTCCCTTGAGATAAATCTGCAAATATCTCGGAAACGAAGCGAGCTATGGCAAAATGTTAAGAGACCTTTTTTGTAGAGAATTAAGTTTCCTACTTTTTATGTTCTATGATATTTTTTGATCAGATGCGTAGTTCTCGAGATATATCAAGATATTTAAAAGTTCCGAAGCCGCACCAACATAATAGAGATACAGAAACACCGTGGCCCCTTTCTTTGAGATAACTCTGCACTACTGCGAGCTGCAAATGCCACTTCCAGCTTAGCTGTGCAGAAGAAGAACAACAAGAAGAAGAAATATCTCGAAATATGTCCGTCAGACCCCTTCCCTTGAGATAAATCTGCAAATATCTCGGAAACGAAGCGAGCTATGGCAAAATGTTAAGAGACCTTTTTTGTAGAGAATTAAGTTTCCTACTTTTTATGTTCTATGATATTTTTTGATCAGATGCGTAGTTCTCGAGATATATCCAGATATTTAAAAGTTCCGAAGCGGCACCAACATAATAGAGATACAGAAACACCGTGGCCCCTTTCTTTGAGGTAACTCTGCACTATTGCGAGCTGCAAATGCCACTTCCAGCTTAGCTGTGCAGAAGAAGAACAACAAGAAGAAGAAATATCTCGAAATATGTCCGTCAGGCCCCTTCCCTTGAGATAAATCTGCAAATATCTCGGAAACGAAGAGAGCTATGGCAAAATGTTAAGAGACCTTATTTGTCGAGAATTAAGTTTCCTACTTTTTATGTTCTACGATATTTTTTGATCAGATGCGTAGTTCTCGAGATATATCAAGATATTTAAAAGTTCCGAAGCCGCACCAACATAATAGAGATACAGAAACACCGTGGCCCCTTTCTTTGAGATAACTCTGCACTATTGCGAACTGCAAATGCCACTTCCAGCTTAGCTGTGCAGAAGAAGAACAACAAGAAGAAGAAATATCTCGAAATATGTCCGTCAGACCCCTTCCCTTGAGATGAATCTGCAAATATCTCGGAAACGAAGCGAGCTATGGCAAAATGTTAAGAGACCTTTTTTGTAGAGAATAATGTTTCCTACAATTTAGGTTCTATGATATTTTTTGATCAGAAGCGTAGTTTTCGAGATATATCGAGATATTTAAAAGTTCCGAAGACGCACCAACATAATAGAGATACAGAAACACCGTGGCCCCTTTCTCTGAGATAACTGTGCGCTAGTGCGAGCCGCAAATGCCACTTCCAGCTTAGCTGTGCAGAAGAAGAACAACAAGAAGAAGAAATATCTCGAAATATGTCCGTCAGGCCCCTTCCCTTGAGATATATTTGCAAATATCTCGGAAACGAAGTGAGCTATGGCAAAATGTTAAGACACCGTTTTTGTAGAGAATTAAGTTTCCTACTTTTCATGTTCTATGATATTTTTTGATCAGATGCGTAGTTCTCGAGATATATCAAGATATTTAAAAGTTCCGAAGCCGCACCAACATAATAGAGATACAGAAACACCGTGGCCCCTTTCATTGAGATAACTCTGCACTAGTGCGAGCCGCAAATGCCACTTCCAGCTTAGCTGTGCAGAAGAAGAACAACAAGAAGAAGAAATATCTCGAAATATGTCCGTCAGGCCCCTTCCCTTGAGATAAATCTGCAAATATCTCGGAAACGAAGAGAGCTATGGCAAAATGTTAAGAGACCTTTTTGGTAGAGAATTAAGTTTCCTACTTTTCATGTTCTATGATATTTTTTGATCAGATGCGTAGTTCTCGAGATATATCAAGATATTTAAAAGTTCCGAAGCTGCACCAACATAATAGAGGTACAGAAACACCGTGGCCTCTTTCTTTGAGATAACTCTGCACTATTGCGAGCTGCAAATGCCACTTCGAGCTTAGCTGTGCAGAAGAAGAACAACAAGAAGAAGAAATATCTCGAAATATGTCCGTCAGGCCCCTTCCCTTGAGATATATCTGCAAATATCTCGGAAACGAAGCGAGCTATGGCAAAATGTTAAGAGACCTTTTTTGTAGAGAATTATGTTTCCTACAATTTAGGTTCTATGATATTTTTTGATCAGAAGCGTAGTTTTCGAGATATATCGAGATATTTAAAAGTTCCGAAGCCGCACCAACATAATAGAGATACAGAAACACCGTGGCCCCTTTCTTTGAGATATCTCTGCACTATTGCGAGCTGCAAATGCCACTTCCAGCTTAGCTGTGCAGAAGAAGAACAACAAGAAGAAGAAATATCTCGAAATATGTCCATCAGGACCCTTCCCTTGAGATAAATCTGCAAATATCTCGGAAACGAAGCGAGCTATGGCAAAATGTTAAGAGACCTTTTTTGTAGAGAATTAAGTTTCCTACTTTTTATGTTCTATGATATTTTTTGATCAGATGCGTAGTTCTCGAGATATATCAAGATATTTAAAAGTTCCGAAGCCGCACCAACATAATAGAGATACAGAAACACCGTGGCCCCTTTCTTTGAGATAACTCTGCACTACTGCGAGCTGCAAATGCCACTTCCAGCTTAGCTGTGCAGAAGAAGAACAACAAGAAGAAGAAATATCTCGAAATATGTCCGTCAGACCCCTTCCCTTGAGATAAATCTGCAAATATCTCGGAAACGAAGCGAGCTATGGCAAAATGTTAAGAGACCTTTTTTGTAGAGAATTAAGTTTCCTACTTTTTATGTTCTATGATATTTTTTGATCAGATGCGTAGTTCTCGAGATATATCCAGATATTTAAAAGTTCCGAAGCGGCACCAACATAATAGAGATACAGAAACACCGTGGCCCCTTTCTTTGAGGTAACTCTGCACTATTGCGAGCTGCAAATGCCACTTCCAGCTTAGCTGTGCAGAAGAAGAACAACAAGAAGAAGAAATATCTCGAAATATGTCCGTCAGGCCCCTTCCCTTGAGATAAATCTGCAAATATCTCGGAAACGAAGAGAGCTATGGCAAAATGTTAAGAGACCTTATTTGTCGAGAATTAAGTTTCCTACTTTTTATGTTCTACGATATTTTTTGATCAGATGCGTAGTTCTCGAGATATATCAAGATATTTAAAAGTTCCGAAGCCGCACCAACATAATAGAGATACAGAAACACCGTGGCCCCTTTCTTTGAGATAACTCTGCACTATTGCGAACTGCAAATGCCACTTCCAGCTTAGCTGTGCAGAAGAAGAACAACAAGAAGAAGAAATATCTCGAAATATGTCCGTCAGACCCCTTCCCTTGAGATGAATCTGCAAATATCTCGGAAACATAGCGAGCTATGGCAAAATGTTAAGAGACCTTTTTTGTAGAGAATAATGTTTCCTACAATTTACGTTCTATGATATTTTTTGATCAGAAGCGTAGTTTTCGAGATATATCGAGATATTTAAAAGTTCCGAAGACGCACCAACATAATAGAGATACAGAAACACCGTGGCCCCTTTCTCTGAGATAACTGTGCGCTAGTGCGAGCCGCAAATGCCACTTCCAGCTTAGCTGTGCAGAAGAAGAACAACAAGAAGAAGAAATATCTCGAAATATGTCCGTCAGGCCCCTTCCCTTGAGATATATTTGCAAATATCTCGGAAACGAAGTGAGCTATGGCAAAATGTTAAGACACCGTTTTTGTAGAGAATTAAGTTTCCTACTTTTCATGTTCTATGATATTTTTTGATCAGATGCGTAGTTCTCGAGATATATCAAGATATTTAAAAGTTCCGAAGCCGCACCAACATAATAGAGATACAGAAACACCGTGGCCCCTTTCATTGAGATAACTCTGCACTAGTGCGAGCCGCAAATGCCACTTCCAGCTTAGCTGTGCAGAAGAAGAACAACAAGAAGAAGAAATATCTCGAAATATGTCCGTCAGGCCCCTTCCCTTGAGATAAATCTGCAAATATCTCGGAAACGAAGAGAGCTATGGCAAAATGTTAAGAGACCTTATTTGTCGAGAATTAAGTTTCCTACTTTTTATGTTCTACGATATTTTTTGATCAGATGCGTAGTTCTCGAGATATATCAAGATATTTAAAAGTTCCGAAGCCGCACCAACATAATAGAGATACAGAAACACCGTGGCCCCTTTCTTTGAGATAACTCTGCACTATTGCGAACTGCAAATGCCACTTCCAGCTTAGCTGTGCAGAAGAAGAACAACAAGAAGAAGAAATATCTCGAAATATGTCCGTCAGACCCCTTCCCTTGAGATGAATCTGCAAATATCTCGGAAACGAAGCGAGCTATGGCAAAATGTTAAGAGACCTTTTTTGTAGAGAATAATGTTTCCTACAATTTAGGTTCTATGATATTTTTTGATCAGAAGCGTAGTTTTCGAGATATATCGAGATATTTAAAAGTTCCGAAGACGCACCAACATAATAGAGATACAGAAACACCGTGGCCCCTTTCTCTGAGATAACTGTGCGCTAGTGCGAGCCGCAAATGCCACTTCCAGCTTAGCTGTGCAGAAGAAGAACAACAAGAAGAAGAAATATCTCGAAATATTTCCGTCAGGCCCCTTCCCTTGAGATATATTTGCAAATATCTCGGAAACGAAGTGAGCTATGGCAAAATGTTAAGACACCGTTTTTGTAGAGAATTAAGTTTCCTACTTTTCATGTTCTATGATATTTTTTGATCAGATGCGTAGTTCTCGAGATATATCAAGATATTTAAAAGTTCCGAAGCTGCACCAACATAATAGAGGTACAGAAACACCGTGGCCTCTTTCTTTGAGATAACTCTGCACTATTGCGAGCTGCAAATGCCACTTCGAGCTTAGCTGTGCAGAAGAAGAACAACAAGAAGAAGAAATATCTCGAAATATGTCCGTCAGGCCCCTTCCCTTGAGATATATCTGCAAATATCTCGGAAACGAAGCGAGCTATGGCAAAATGTTAAGAGACCTTTTTTGTAGAGAATTATGTTTCCTACAATTTAGGTTCTATGATATTTTTTGATCAGAAGCGTAGTTTTCGAGATATATCGAGATATTTAAAAGTTCCGAAGCCGCACCAACATAATAGAGATACAGAAACACCGTGGCCCCTTTCTTTGAGATATCTCTGCACTATTGCGAGCTGCAAATGCCACTTCCAGCTTAGCTGTGCAGAAGAAGAACAACAAGAAGAAGAAATATCTCGAAATATGTCCGTCAGGCCACTTCCCTTGAGATAAATCTGCAAATATCTCGGAAACGAAGCGAGCTATGGCAAAATGTTAAGAGACCTTTTTTGTAGAGAATTAAGTTTCCTACTTTTTATGTTCGATGATATTTTTTGATCAGATGCGTAGTTCTCGAGATATATCAAGATATTTAAAAGTTCCGAAGCCGCACCAACATAATAGAGATACAGAAACACCGTGGCCCCTTTCTTTGAGATATCTCTGCACTATTGCGAGCTGCAAATGCCACTTCCAGCTTAGCTGTGCAGAAGAAGAACAACAAGAAGGAGAAGTATCTCGAAATATGTCCGTCAGGCCACTTCCCTTGAGATAAATCTGCAAATATCTCGGAAACGAACCGAGCTATGGCAAAATGTTAAGAGACCTTTTTTGTAGAGAATTAAGTTTCCTACTTTTTATGTTCGATGATATTTTTTGATCAGATGCGTAGTTCTCGAGATATATCAAGATATTTAAAAGTTCCGAAGCTGCACCAACATAATAGAGGTACAGAAACACCGTGGCCTCTTTCTTTGAGATAACTCTGCACTATTGCGAGCTGCAAATGCCACTTCGAGCTTAGCTGTGCAGAAGAAGAACAACAAGAAGAAGAAATATCTCGAAATATGTCCGTCAGACCCCTTCCCTTGAGATGAATCTGCAAATATCTCGGAAACGAAGCGAGCTATGGCAAAATGTTAAGAGACCTTTTTTGTAGAGAATAATGTTTCCTACAATTTAGGTTCTATGATATTTTTTGATCAGAAGCGTAGTTTTCGAGATATATCGAGATATTTAAAAGTTCCGAAGACGCACCAACATAATAGAGATACAGAAACACCGTGGCCCCTTTCTCTGAGATAACTGTGCGCTAGTGCGAGCCGCAAATGCCACTTCCAGCTTAGCTGTGTAGAAGAAGAACAACAAGAAGAAGAAATATCTCGAAATATGTCCGTCAGGCCCCTTCCCTTGAGATATATTTGCAAATATCTCGGAAACGAAGTGAGCTATGGCAAAATGTTAAGAGACCGTTTTTGTAGAGAATTAAGTTTCCTACTTTTCATGTTCTATGATATTTTTTGATCAGATGCGTAGTTCTCGAGATATATCAAGATATTTAAAAGTTCCGAAGCCGCACCAACATAATAGAGATACAGAAACACCGTGGCCCCTTTCTTTGAGATAACTCTGCACTGTTGCGAGCTGTAAATGCCACTTCCAGCTTAGATGTGCAGAAGAAGAACAACAAGAAGAAGAAATATCTCGAAATATGTCCGTCAGGCCCCTTCCCTTGAGATATATCTGCAAATATCTCGGAAACGAAGCGAGCTATGGCAAAATGTTAAGAGACCTTTTTTGTAGAGAATTATGCTTCCTACAATTTATGTTCTATGATATTTTTTGATCAGAAGCGTAGTTTTCGAGATATATCGAGATATTTAAAAGTTCCGAAGCCGCACCAACATAATAGAGATACAGAAACACCGTGGCCCCTTTCGTTGAGATAACTCTGCACTAGTGCGAGGGGCAAATGCCACTTCCAGCTTAGCTGTGCAGAAGAAGAACAACAAGAAGAAGAAATATCTCGAAATATGTCCGTCAGGCCCCTTCCCTTGAGATAAATCTGCAAATATCTCGGAAACGAAGCGAGCTATGGCAAAATGTTAAGAGACCTTTTTTGTAGAGAATTAAGTTTCCTACTTTTTATGTTCTATGATATTTTTTGATCAGATGCGTAGTTCTCGAGATATATCAAGATATTTAAAAGTTCCGAAGCCGCACCAACATAATAGAGATACAGAAACACCGTGGCCCCTTTCTTTGAGATAATTCTGCACTATTGCGAGCTGCAAATGCCACTTCCAGCTTAGCTGTGCAGAGGAAGAACAACAAGAAGAAGAAATATCTCGAAATATGTCCGTCAGGCCAGTTCCTTTGAGCTGAATCTGCGAATATCTCGGAAACGAAGCGAGCTATGGCAAAATGTTAAGAGACGTTTTTTGTAGAGAATTATGTTTCCTACAATTTATGTTCTATGATATTTTTTGATCAGAAGCGTAGTTTTCGAGATATATCGAGATATTTAAAAGTTCCGAAGCCGCACCAACATAATAGGGATACAGAAACACCGTGGCCCCTTTCTTTGAGATAACTCTGCACTAGTGCGAGCCGCAAATGCCACTTCCAGCTTAGCTGTGCAGAAGAAGAACAACAAGAAGAAGAAATATCTCGAAATATGTCCGTCAGGCCCCTTCCCTTGAGATAAATCTGCAAATATCTCGGAAACGAAGCGAGCTATGGCAAAATGTTAAGAGACCTTTATTGTAGAGAATTAAGTTTCCTACTTTTTATGTTCTATGATATTTTTTGATCAGATGCGTAGTTCTCGAGATATATCAAGATATTTAAAAGTTCCGAAGCCGCACCAACATAATAGAGATACAGAAACACCGTGGCCCCTTTCTTTGAGATAACTCTGCACGATTGCGAGCTGGAAATGCCACTTCCAGTTTAGCTGTGCAGAAGAAGAACAACAAGAAGAAGAAATATCTCGAAATATGTCCATCAGGACCCTTCCCTTGAGATAAATCTGCAAATATCTCGGAAACGAAGCGAGCTATGGCAAAATGTTAAGAGACCTTTTTTGTAGAGAATTAAGTTTCCTACTTTTTATGTTCTATGATATTTTTTGATCAGATGCGTAGTTCTCGAGATATATCAAGATATTTAAAAGTTCCGAAGCCGCACCAACATAATAGAGATACAGAAACACCGTGGCCCCTTTCTTTGAGATAACTCTGCACTACTGCGAGCTGCAAATGCCACTTCCAGCTTAGCTGTGCAGAAGAAGAACAACAAGAAGAAGAAATATCTCGAAATATGTCCGTCAGGCCCCTTCCCTTGAGATAAATCTGCAAATATCTCGGAAACCAAGCGAGCTATGGCAAAATGTTAAGAGACCTTATTTGTAGAGAATTAAGTTTCCTACTTTTTATGTTCTACGATATTTTTTGATCAGATGCGTAGTTCTCGAGATATATCACGATATTTAAAAGTTCCGAAGCCGCACCAACATAATAGAGATACAGAAACACCGTGGCCCCTTTCTTTGAGATCACTCTGCACTACTGCGAGCTGCAAATGCCACTTCCAGCTTAGCTGTGCAGAAGAAGAACAACAAGAAGAAGAAATATCTCGAAATATGTCCGTCAGGCCCCTTCCCTTGAGATAAATCTGCAAATATCTCGGAAACCAAGCGAGCTATGGCAAAATGTTGAGAGACCTTATTTGTCGAGAATTAAGTTTCCTACTTTTTATGTTCTACGATATTTTTTGATCAGATGCGTAGTTCTCGAGATATATCAAGATATTTAAAAGTTCCGAAGCCGCACCAACATAATAGAGATACAGAAACACCGTGGCCCCTTTCTTTGAGATAACTCTGCACTATTGCGAACTGCAAATGCCACTTCCAGCTTAGCTGTGCAGAAGAAGAACAACAAGAAGAAGAAATATCTCGAAATATGTCCGTCAGGCCCCTTCCCTTGAGATAAATCTGCAAATATCTCGGAAACGAAGCGAGCTATGGCAAAATGTTAAGAGACCTTTTTTGTACAGAATTATCTTTCCTACAATTTACGTTCTCTGATATTTTTTGATCAGAAGCGTAGTTCTCGAGATATACCAAGATATTTAAAAGTTCCGAAGCTGCACCAACATAATAGAGATACAGAAACACCGTGGCCCCTTTCTTTGAGATAACTCTGCACTATTGCGAGCTGCAAATGCCACTTCCAGCTTAGCTGTGCAGAGGAAGAACAACAAGAAGAAGAAATATCTCGAAATATGTCCGTCAGGCCAGTTCCTTTGAGCTGAATCTGCAAATATCTCGGAAACGAAGCGAGCTATGGCAAAATCTTAAGAGACGTTTTTTGTAGAGAATTATGTTTCCTACAATTTATGTTCTATGATATTTTTTGATCAGAAGCGTAGTTTTCGAGATATATCGAGATATTTAAAAGTTCCGAAGCCGCACCAACATAATAGAGATACAGAAACACCGTGGCCCCTTTCTTTGAGATAACTCTGCACTAGTGCGAGCCGCAAATGCCACTTCCAGCTTAGCTGTGCAGAAGAAGAACAACAAGAAGAAGAAATATCTCGAAATATGCCCGTCAGGCCCCTTCCATTGAGATAAATCTGCAAATATCTCGGAAACGAAGCGAGCTATGGCAAAATGTTAAGAGACCTTTTTTGTAGAGAATTAAGTTTCCTACTTTTTATGTTCTATGATATTTTTTGATCAGATGCGTAGTTCTCGAGATATACCAAGATATTTAAAAGTTCCGAAGCCGCACCAACATAATAGAGATACAGAAACACCGTGGCCCCTTTCTTTGAGATAACTCTGCGCTAGTGCGAGCCGCAAATGCCACTTCCAGCTTAGCTGTGCAGAAGAAGAACAACAAGAAGAAGAAATATCTCGAAATATGTCCGTCAGGCCCCTTCCCTTGAGATAAATATGCAAATATCTCGGAAACGAAGCGAGCTATGGCAAAATATTAAGAGACCTTTTTTGTAGAGAATTAAGTTTCCTACTTTTTATGTTCTATGATATTTTTTGATCAGATGCGTTGTTCTCGAGATATATCAAGATATTTAAAAGTTCCGAAGCCGCACCAACATAGTAGAGATACAGAAACACCGTGGCCCCTTTCTTTGAGATAACTCTGCACTATTGCGAGCTGCAAATGCCACTTCCAGCTTAGCTGTGCAGAAGAAGAACAACAAGAAGAAGAAATATCTCGAAATATGTCCGTCAGGCCCCTTCCCTTGAGATAAATATGCAAATATCTCGGAAACGAAGCGAGCTATGGCAAAATATTAAGAGACCTTTTTTGTAGAGAATTAAGTTTCCTACTTTTTATGTTCTATGATATTTTTTGATCAGATGCGTTGTTCTCGAGATATATCAAGATATTTGAAAGTTCCGAAGCGGCACCAACATAATAGAGATACAGAAACACCGTGGCCCCTTTCTTTGAGATAACTCTGCACTATTGCGAGCTGCAAATGCCACTTCCAGCTTAACTGTGCAGAAGAAGAACAACAAGAAGAAGAAATATCTCGAAATATGTCTGTCAGGCCCCTTCCCTTGAGATATATCTGCAAATATCTCGGAAACGAAGCGAGCTATGGCAAAATGTTGAGAGACCTTTTTTGTAGAGAATTAAGTTTCCTACTTTTTATGTTCTATGGTATTTTTTGATCGGATGCGTAGTTCTCGAGATATGTCAAGATATTTAAAAGTTCCGAAGCCGCACCAACATAATAGAGATACAGAAACACCGTGGCCCCTTTCTTTGAGATAACTCTGCACTATTGCGAGCTGCAAATGCCACTTCCAGCTTAGCTGTGCAGAGGAAGACCAACAAGAAGAAGAAATATCTCGAAATATGTCCGTCAGGCCAGTTCCTTTGAGCTGAATCTGCAAATATCTCGGAAACGAAGCGAGCTATGGCAAAATGTTAAGAGACGTTTTTTGTAGAGAATTATGTTTCCTACAATTTATGTTCTATGATATTTTTTGATCAGAAGCGTAGTTCTCGAGATATATCGAGATATTTAAAAGTTCCGAAGCCGCACCAACATAATAGAGATACAGAAACACCGTGGCCCCTTTCTTTGAGATAACTCTGCACTAGTGCGAGCCGCAAATGCCACTTCCAGCTTAGCTGTGCAGAAGAAGAACAACAAGAAGAAGAAATATCTCGAAATATGCCCGTCAGGCCCCTTCCATTGAGATAAATCTGCAAATATCTCGGAAACGAAGCGAGCTATGGCAAAATGTTAAGAGACCTTTTTTGTAGAGAATTAAGTTTCCTACTTTTTATGTTCTATGATATTTTTTGATCAGATGCGTAGTTCTCGAGATATATCAAGATATTTAAAAGTTCCGAAGCCGCACGAACATAATAGAGATACAGAAACACCGTGGCCCCTTTCTTTGAGATAACTCTGCACTACTGCGAGCTGCAAATGCCACTTCCAGCTTAGCTGTGCAGAAGAAGAACAACAAGAAGAAGAAATATCTGGAAATATGTCCGTTAGGCCCCTTCCCTTGAGATAAATCTGCAAATATCTCGGAAACGAAGCGAGCTATGGTAAAATGTTAAGAGACCTTTTTTGTAGAGAATTATGTTTCCTACTTTTTATGTTCTATGATATTTTTTGATCAGACGCGGAGTTCTCGAGATATATCAAGATATTTAAAAGTTCCGAAGCCGCACCAACATAATAGAGATACAGAAACACCGTGGCCCCTTTCTTTGAGATATCTCTGCACTATTGCGAGCTGCAAATGCCACTTCCAGCTTAGCTGCGCAGAAGAAGAACAACAAGAAGAAGAAATATCTCGAAATATGTCCGTCAGGCCCCTTCCCTTGAGATAAATCTGCAAATATCTCGGAAACGAAGCGAGCTATGGCAAAATGTTAAGAGACCTTTTTTGTAGAGAATTAAGTTTCCTACTTTTTATGTTCTATGATATTTTTTGATCAGATGCGTAGTTCTCGAGATATACCAAGATATTTAAAAGTTCCGAAGCCGCACCAACATAATAGAGATACAGAAACACCGTGGCCCCTTTCTTTGAGATAACTCTGCACTATTGCGAGCTGCAAATGCCACTTCCAGCTTAGCTGTGCAGAGGAAGAACAACAAGAAGAAGAAATATCTCGAAATATGTCCGTCAGGCCAGTTCCTTTGAGCTGAATCTGCAAATATCTCGGAAACGAAGCGAGCTATGGCAAAATGTTAAGAGACCTTTTTTGTAGAGAATTAAGTTTCCTACTTTTTATGTTCTATGATATTTTTTGATCAGATGCGTAGTTCTCGAGATATATCAAGATATTTAAAAGTTCCGAAGCCGCACCAACATAATAGAGATACAGAAACACCGTGGCCCCTTTCTTTGAGATAACTCTGCACTACTGCGAGCTGCAAATGCCACTTCCAGCTTAGCTGTGCAGAAGAAGAACAACAAGAAGAAGAAATATCTCGAAATATGTCCGTCAGACCCCTTCCCTTGAGATAAATCTGCAAATATCTCGGAAAAGAAGCGAGCTATGGCAAAATGTTAAGAGACCTTTTTTGTAGAGAATTAAGTTTCCTACTTTTTATGTTTTATGATATTTTTTGATCAGATGCGTAGTTCTCGAGATATATCGAGATATTTAAAAGTTCCGAAGCCGCACCAACATAATAGAGATACAGAAACACCGTGGCCCCTTTCTTTGAGATAACTCTGCGCTAGTGCGAGCCGCAAATGCCACTTCCAGCTTAGCTGTGCAGAAGAAGAACAACAAGAAGAAGAAATATCTCGAAATATGTCCGTCAGGCCAGTTCCTTTGAGCTGAATCTGCAAATATCTCGGAAACGAAGCGAGCTATGGCAAAATGTTAAGAGACGTTTTTTGTAGAGAATTATGTTTCCTACAATTTATGTTCTATGATATTTCTTGATCAGAAGCGTAGTTTTCGAGATATATCGAGATATTTAAAAGTTCCGAAGCCGCACCAACATAATAGAGATACAGAAACACCGTGGCCCCTTTCTTTGAGATAACTCTGCACTAGTGCGAGCCGCAAATGCCACTTCCAGCTTAGCTGTGCAGAAGAAGAACAACAAGAAGAAGAAATATCTCGAAATATGTCCGTCAGGCCCCTTCCCTTGAGATAAATATGCAAATATCTCGGAAACGAAGCGAGCTATGGCAAAATGTTAAGAGACCTTTTTTGTAGAGAATTAAGTTTCCTACTTTTTATGTTCTATGATATTTTTTGATCAGATGCGTTGTTCTCGAGATATATCAAGATATTTAAAAGTTCCGAAGCGGCACCAACATAATAGAGATACAGAAACACCGTGGCCCCTTTCTTTGAGATAACTCTGCACTATTGCGAGCTGCAAATGCCACTTCCAGCTTAGCTGTGCAGAAGAAGAACAACAAGAAGAAGAAATATCTCGAAATATGTCTGTCAGGCCCCTTCCCTTGAGATATATCTGCAAATATCTCGGAAACGAAGCGAGCTATGGCAAAATGTTGAGAGACCTTTTTTGTAGAGAATTAAGTTTCCTACTTTTTATGTTCTATGATATTTTTTGATCGGATGCGTAGTTCTCGAGATATATCAAGATATTTAAAAGTTCCGAAGCCGCACCAACATAATAGAGATACAGAAACACCGTGGCCCCTTTCTTTGAGATAACTCTGCACTATTGCGAGCTGCAAATGCCACTTCCAGCTTAGCTCTGCAGAAGAAGAACAACAAGAAGAAGAAATATCTCGAAATATGTCTGTCAGGCCCCTTCCCTTGAGATATATCTGCAAATATCTCGGAAACGAAGCGAGCTACGGCAAAATGTTGAGAGACCTTTTTTGTAGAGAATTAAGTTTCCTACTTTTTATGTTCTATGATATTTTTTGATCGGATGCGTAGTTCTCGAGATATATCAAGATATTTAAAAGTTCCGAAGCCGCACCAACATAATAGAGATACAGAAACACCGTGGCCCCTTTCTTTGAGATAACTCTGCACTATTGCGAGCTGCAAATGCCACTTCCAGCTTAGCTGTGCAGAAGAAGAACAACAAGAAGAAGAAATATCTCGAAATATGCCCGTCAGGCCCCTTCCATTGAGATACATCTGCAAATATCTCGGAAACGAAGCGAGCTATGGCAAAATGTTAAGAGACCTTTTTTGTAGAGAATTAAGTTTCCTACTTTTTATGTTCTATGATATTTTTTGATCAGATGCGTAGTTCTCGAGATATATCAAGATATTTAAAAGTTCCGAAGCCGCACCAACATAATAGAGATACAGAAACACCGTGGCCCCTTTCTTTGAGATAACTCTGCACTACTGCGAGCTGCAAATGCCACTTCCAGCTTAGCTGTGCAGAAGAAGAACAACAAGAAGAAGAAATATCTCGAAATATGTCCGTCAGACCCCTTCCCTTGAGATATATCTGCAAATATCTCGGAAACGAAGTGAGCTATGGCAAAATGTTAAGAGACCTTTTTTGTAGAGAATTAAGTTTCCTACTTTTTATGTTCTATGATATTTTTTGATCAGATGCGTAGTTCTCGAGATATATCCAGATATTTAAAAGTTCCGAAGCGGCACCAACATAATAGAGATACAGAAACACCGTGGCCCCTTTCTTTGAGGTAACTCTGCACTATTGCGAGCTGCAAATGCCACTTCCAGCTTAGCTGTGCAGAAGAAGAACAACAAGAAGAAGAAATATCTCGAAATATGTCCGTCAAGCCCCTTCCCTTGAGATAAATCTGCAAATATCTCGGAAACCAAGCGAGCTATGGCAAAATGTTAAGAGACCTTATTTGTAGAGAATTAAGTTTCCTACTTTTTATGTTCTACGATATTTTTTGATCAGATGCGTAGTTCTCGAGATATATCAAGATATTTAAAAGTTCCGAAGCCGCACCAACATAATAGAGATACAGAAACACCGTGGCCTCTTTCTTTGAGATAACTCTGCACTATTGCGAACTGCAAATGCCACTTCCAGCTTAGCTGTGCAGAAGAAGAACAACAAGAAGAAGAAATATCTCGAAATATGTCCGTCAGGCCCCTTCCCTTGAGATAAATCTGCAAATATCTCGGAAACGAAGCGAGCTATGGCAAAATGTTAAGAGACCTTTTTTGTACAGAATTATCTTTCCTACAATTTACGTTCTCTGATATTTTTTGATCAGAAGCGTAGTTTTCGAGATATATCGAGATATTTAAAAGTTCCGAAGCCGCACCAACATAATAGAGATACAGAAACACCGTGGCCCCTTTCTTTGAGATAACTCTGCACTATTGCGACCTGCAAATGCCACTTCCAGCTTAGCTGTGCAGAAGAAGAACAACAAGAAGAAGAAATATCTCGAAATATGTCCGTCAGGCCCATTCCCTTGAGATACATCTGCAAATATCTCGGAAACGAAGCGAGCTATGGCAAAATGTTAAGAGACCTTTTTTGTAGAGAATTAAGTTTCCTACTTTTTATGTTCTATGATATTTTTCGATCAGAGGCGTAGTTCTCGAGATATATCAAGATATTTAAAAGTTCCGAAGCCGCACCAACATAATAGAGATACAGAAACAGCGTGGCCCCTTTCTTTGGGATAACTCTGCACTATTGCGAGCTGGAAATGCCACTTCCAGTTTAGCTGTGCAGAAGAAGAACAACAAGAAGAAGAAATATCACGAAATATGTCCGTCAGGACCCCTCCCTTGAGATAAATCTGCAAATATCTCGGAAACGAAGCGAGCTATTGCAAAACGTTAAGAGACCTTTTTTGTAGAAAATTAGGTTTCCTACTTTTTATGTTCTGTGATATTTTTTGATCAGATGCGTAGTTCTCGAGATATATCAAGATATTTAAAAGTTCCGTAGCCGCACCAACATAATAGAGATACAGAAACACCGTGGCCCCTTTCTTTGCGATAACTCTGCACTATTGCGAGCTGCAAATGCCACTTCCAGCTTAGCTGTGCAGAAGAAGAACAACAAGAAGAAGAATTATCTCGAAATATGTCCGTCAGGCCAGTTCCTTTGAGCTGAATCTGCAAATATCTCGGAAACGAAGCGAGCTATGGCAAAATGTTAAGAGACGTTTTTTGTAGAGAATTATGTTTCCTACTTTTTATGTTCTATGATATTTTTTGATCAGACGCGTAGTTCTCGAGATATATCAAGATATTTAAAAGTTCCGAAGCCGCACCAACATAATAGAGATACAGAAACACCGTGGCCCCTTTCATTGAGATAACTCTGCACTAGTGCGAGCCGCAAATGCCACTTCCAGCTTAGCTGTGCAGAAGAAGAACAACAAGAAGAAGAAATATCTCGAAATATGTCCGTCAGGCCCCTTCCCTTGAGATAAATCTGCAAATATCTCGGAAACGAAGAGAGCTATGGCAAAATGTTAAGAGACCTTTTTGGTAGAGAATTATGTTTCCTACAATTTATGTTCTATGATATTTTTTGATCAGAAGCGTAGTTTTCCAGATATATCCAGATATTTAAAAGTTCCGAAGCCGCACCAACATAATAGAGATACAGAAACACCGTGGCCCCTTTCTTTGAGATAACTCTGCACTAGTGCGAGCTGCAAATGCCACTTCCAGCTTAGCTGTGCAGAGGAAGAACAACAAGAAGAAGAAATATCTCGAAATATGTCCGTCAGGCCAGTTCCTTTGAGCTGAATCTGCAAATATCTCGGAAACGAAGCGAGCTATGGCAAAATGTTAAGAGACGTTTTTTGTAGAGAATTATGTTTCCTACAATTTATGTTCTATGATATTTTTTGATCAGAAGCGTAGTTTTCGAGAGATATCGAGATATTTAAAAGTTCCGAAGACGCACCAACATAATAGAGATACAGAAACCCCGTGGCCCCTTTCTTTGAGATAACTGTGCACTAGTGCGAGCCGCAAATGCCACTTCCAGCTTAGCTGTGCAGAAGAAGAACAACAAGAAGAAGAAATATCTCGAAATATGTCCGTCAGGCCCCTTCCCTTGAGATAAATCTGCAAATATCTCGGAAACGAAGAGAGCTATGGCAAAATGTTAAGAGACCTTTTTTGTAGAGAATTAAGTTTCCTACTTTTCATGTTCTATGATATTTTTTGATCAGATGCGCAGTTCTCGAGATATATCAAGATATTTAAAAGTTCCGAAGCCGCACCAACATAATAGAGATACAGAAACACCGTGGCCCCTTTCATTGAGATAACTCTGCACTAGTGCGAGCCGCAAATGCCACTTCCAGCTTAGCTGTGCAGAAGAAGAACAACAAGAAGAAGAAATATCTCGAAATATGTCCGTCAGGCCACTTCCCTTGAGATAAATCTGCAAATATCTCGGAAACGAAGCGAGCTATGGCAAAATGTTAAGAGACCTTTTTGTAGAGAATTAAGTTTCCTACTTTTTATGTTCGATGATATTTTTTGATCAGATGCGTAGTTCTCGAGATATATCAAGATATTTAAAAGTTCCGAAGCTGCACCAACATAATAGAGGTACAGAAACACCGTGGCCTCTTTCTTTGAGATAACTCTGCACTATTGCGAGCTGCAAATGCCAGTTCCAGCTTAGCTGTGCAGAAGAAGAACAACAAGAAGAAGAAACATCTCGAAATATGTCCGTGAGGCCCCTTCCCTTGTGATAAATCTGCAAATATCTCGGAAACCAAGCGAGCTATGGCAAAATGTTAAGAGACCTTATTTGTAGAGAATTAAGTTTCCTACTTTTTATGTTCTATGATATTTTTAGATCAGATGCGTAGTTCTCGAGATATATCAAGATATTTAAAAGTTCCGAAACCGCACCAACATAATAGAGATACAGAAACACCGTGGCCCCTTTCTTTGAGATAACTCTGCACTAGTGCGAGCCGCAAATGCCACTTCCAGCTTAGCTGTGCAGAAGAAGAACAACAAGAAGAAGAAATATCTCGAAGTATGTCCGTTACGCCCCTTCCCTTGAGATAAATCTGCAAATATCTCGGAAACGAAGCGAGCTATGGCAAAATGTTAAGAGACCTTTTTTGTAGAGAATTAAGTTTCCTACTTTTTATGTTCTATGATATTTTTTGATCAGATCCGTAGTTCTCGAGATATATGAAGATATTTAAAAGTTCCGAAGCCGCACCAACATAATAGAGATACAGAAACACCGTGGCCCCTTTCTTTCAGATAACTCTGCACTATTGCGAGCTGCAAATGCCACTTCCAGCTTAGCTGTGCAGAAGAAGAACAACAAGAAGAACAAATATCTCGAAGTATGTCCGTTAGGCCCCTTCCCTTGAGATAAATCTGCAAATATCTCGGAAACGAAGAGAGCTATGGCAAAATGTTGAGAGACCTTTTTGGTAGAGAATTAAGTTTCCTACTTTTCATGTTCTATGATATTTTTTGATCAGATGCGTAGTTCTCGAGATATATCAAGATATTTAAAAGTTCCGAAGCCGCACCAACATAATAGAGATACAGAAACACCGTGGCCCCTTTCTTTGAGATATCTCTGCACTATTGCGAGCTGCAAATGCCACTTCCAGCTTAGCTGTGCAGAAGAAGAACAACAAGAAGAAGAAATATCTCGAAATATGTCCGTCAGGCCACGTCCCTTGAGATAAATCTGCAAATATCTCGGAAACGAAGCGAGCTATGGCAAAATGTTAAGAGACCTTTTTTGTAGAGAATTAAGTTTCCTACTTTTTATGTTCTATGATATTTTTTGATCAGACGCGTAGTTCTCGAGATATATCAAGATATTTAAAAGTTCCGAAGCCGCACCAACATAATAGAGATACAGAAACACCGTGGCCCCTTTCATTGAGATAACTCTGCACCAGTGCGAGCCGCAAATGCCACTTCCAGCTTAGCTGTGCAGAAGAAGAACAACAAGAAGAAGAAATATCTCGAAATATGTCCGTCAGGCCCCTTCCCTTGAGATAAATCTGCAAATATCTCGGAAACGAAGAGAGCTATGGCAAAATGTTAAGAGACCTTTTTGGTAGAGAATTATGTTTCCTACAATTTATGTTCTATGATATTTTTTGATCAGAAGCGTAGTTTTCCAGATATATCCAGATATTTAAAAGTTCCGAAGCCGCACCAACATAATAGAGATACAGAAACACCGTGGCCCCTTTCTTTGAGATAACTCTGCACTAGTGCGAGCTGCAAATGCCACTTCCAGCTTAGCTGTGCAGAGGAAGAACAACAAGAAGAAGAAATATCTCGAAATATGTCCGTCAGGCCAGTTCCTTTGAGCTGAATCTGCAAATATCTCGGAAACGAAGCGAGCTATGGCAAAATGTTAACAGACGTTTTTTGTAGAGAATTATGTTTCCTACAATTTATCTTCTATGATATTTTTTGATCACACGCGTAGTTCTCGAGATATATCAAGATATTTAAAAGTTCCGCAGCCGCACCAACATAATAGAGATACAGAAACACCGTGGCCCCTTTCTTTGAGATATCTCTGCACTATTGCGAGCTGCAAATGCCACTTCCAGCTTAGCTGTGCAGAAGAAGAACAACAAGAAGAAGAAGTATCTCGAAATATGTCCGTCAGGCCACTTCCCTTGAGATAAATCTGCAAATATCTCGGAAACGAAGCGAGCTATGGCAAAATGTTAAGAGACCCTTTTTGTAGAGAATTAAGTTTCCTACTTTTTATGTTCGATGATATTTTTTGATCAGATGCGTAGTTCTCGAGATATATCAAGATATTTAAAAGTTCCGAAGCTGCACCAACATAATAGAGGTACAGAAACACCGTGGCCTCTTTCTTTGAGATAACTCTGCACTATTGCGAGCTGCAAATGCCACTTCGAGCTTAGCTGTGCAGAAGAAGAACAACAAGAAGAAGAAATATCTCGAAATATGTCCGTCAGACCCCTTCCCTTGAGATGAATCTGCAAATATCTCGGAAACGAAGCGAGCTATGGCAAAATGTTAAGAGACCTTTTTTGTAGAGAATTATGTTTCTTACTTTTTATGTTCTATGATATTTTTTGATCACACGCGTAGTTCTCGAGATATACCAAGATATTTAAAAGTTCCGAAGCCGCACCAACATAATAGAGATACAGAAACACCGTGGCCCCTTTCTTTGAGATAACTCTGCACTATTGCCAGCTGCAAATGCCTCTTCCAGCGTAGCTGTGCAGAAGAAGAACAACAAGAAGAAGAAATATCTCGAAATATGCCCGTCAGGCCCCTTCCCTTGAAATATATCTGCAAATATCTCGGAAACGAAGCGAGCTATGGCAAAATGTTAAGAGACCGTTTTTGTAGAGAATTAAGTTTCCTACTTTTTATGTTCTATGATATTTTTTGATCAGACGCGTAGTTCTCGAGATATATCAAGATATTTAAAAGTTCCGAAGCCGCACCAACATAATAGAGATACAGAAACACCGTGGCCCCTTTCGTTGAGATAACTCTGCACTAGTGCGAGCCGCAAATGCCACTTCCAGCTTAGCTGTGCAGAAGAAGAACAACAAGAAGAAGAAATATCTCGAAATATGTCCGTCAGGCCCCTTCCCTTGAGATAAATCTGCAAATATCTCGGAAATGAAGCGAGCTATGGCAAAATGTTAAGAGACCTTTTTTGTAGAGAATTAAGTTTCCTACTTTTTATGTTCGATGATATTTTTTGATCAGATGCGTAGTTCTCGAGATATATCAAGATATTTAAAAGTTCCGAAGCTGCACCAACATAATAGAGGTACAGAAACACCGTGGCCTCTTTCTTTGAGATAACTCTGCACTATTGCGAGCTGCAAATGCCACTTCGAGCTTAGCTGTGCAGAAGAAGAACAACAAGAAGAAGAAATATCTCGAAATATGTCCGTCAGACCCCTTCCCTTGAGATGAATCTGCAAATATCTCGGAAACGAAGCGAGCTATGGCAAAATGTTAAGAGACCTTTTTTGTAGAGAATAATGTTTCCTACAATTTACGTTCTATGGTATTTTTTGATCAGAAGCGTAGTTTTCGAGATATATCGAGATATTTAAAAGTTCCGAAGACGCACCAACATAATAGAGATACAGAAACACCGTGGCCCCTTTCTCTGAGATAACTGTGCGCTAGTGCTAGCCGCAAATGCCACTTCCAGCTTAGCTGTGCAGAAGAAGAACAACAAGAAGAAGAAATATCTCGAAATATGTCCGTCAGGCCCCTTCCCTTGAGATAAATCTGCAAATATCTCGGAAACGAAGAGAGCTATGGCAAAATGTTAAGAGACCTTTTTTGTAGAGAATTAAGTTTCCTACTTTTCATGTTCTATGATATTTTTTGATCAGATGCGCAGTTCTCGAGATATATCAAGATATTTAAAAGTTCCGAAGCCGCACCAACATAATAGAGATACAGAAACACCGTGGCCCCTTTCTTTGAGATAACTCTGCACTGTTGCGAGCTGCAAATGCCACTTCCAGCTTAGCTGTGCAGAAGAAGAACAACAAGAAGAAGAAATATCTCGAAATATGTCCGTCAGGCCCCTTCCCTTGAGATATATCTGCAAATATCTCGGAAACGAAGCGAGCTATGGCAAAATATTAAGAGACCTTTTTTGTAGAGAATTATGTTTCCTACAATTTAGGTTCTATGATATTTTTTGATCAGAAGCGTAGTTTTCGAGATATATCGAGATATTTAAAAGTTCCGAAGCCGCACCAACATAATAGAGATACAGAAACACCGTGGCCCCTTTCTTTGAGATAACTCTGCACTAGTGCGAGCCGCAAATGCCACTTCCAGCTTAGCTGTGCAGAAGAAGAACAACAAGAAGAAGAAATATCTCGAAATATGTCCGTCAGGCCCCTTCCCTTGAGATAAATATGCAAATATCTCGGAAACGAAGCGAGCTATGGCAAAATGTTAAGAGACCTTTTTTGTAGAGGATTATGTTTCTTACTTTTTATGTTCTATGATATTTTTTGATCAGACGCGTAGTTCTCGAGATATATCAAGATATTTAAAAGTTCCGAAGCCGCACCAACATAATAGAGATACAGAAACACCGTGGCCCCTTTCTTTGAGATATCTCTGCACTATTGCGAGCTGCAAATGCCACTTCCAGCTTAGCTGTGCAGAAGAAGAACAACAAGAAGAAGAAATATCTCGAAATATGTCCGTCAGGCCACTTCCCTTGAGATAAATCTGCAAATATCTCGGAAACGAAGCGAGCTATGGCAAAATGTTAAGAGACCTTTTTTGTAGAGAATTAAGTTTCCTACTTTTTATGTTCGATGATATTTTTTGATCAGATGCGTAGTTCTCGAGATATATCAAGATATTTAAAAGTTCCGAAGCCGCACCAACATAATAGAGATACAGAAACACCGTGGCCCCTTTCTTTGAGATAACTCTGCACTAGTGCGAGCCGCAAATGCCACTTCCAGCTTAGCTGTGCAGAAGAAGAACAACAAGAAGAAGAAATATCTCGAAATATGTCCGTCAGGCCCCTTCCCTTGAGATAAATCTGCAAATATCTCGGAAACGAAGAGAGCTATGGCAAAATGTTAAGAGACCTTTTTGGTAGAGAATTAAGTTTCCTACTTTTCATGTTCTATGATATTTTTTGATCAGATGCGTAGTTCTCGAGATATATCAAGATATTTAAAAGTTCCGAAGCCGCACCAACATAATAGAGATACAGAAACACCGTGGCCCCTTTCTTTGAGATAACTCTGCACTGTTGCGAGCTGCAAATGCCACTTCCAGTTTAGCTGTGCAGAAGAAGAACAACAAGAAGAAGAAATATCTCGAAATATGTCCATCAGGACCCTTCCCTTGAGATACATCTGCAAATATCTCGGAAACGAAGCGAGCTATGGCAAAATGTTGAGAGACCTTTTTTGTAAAGAATTATGTTTCCTACAATTTATGTTCTATGATATTTTTTGATCAGAAGCGTAGTTTTCGAGATATATCGAGATATTTAAAAGTTCCGAAGCCGCACCAACATAATAGAGATGCAGAAACACCGTGGCCCCTTTCTTTGGGATAACTCTGCACTATTGCGAGCTGCAAATGCCACTTCCAGCTTAGCTGTGCAGAAGAAGAACAACAAGAAGAAGAAATATCTCGAAATATGTCCGTCAGGCCACTTCCCTTGAGATAAATCTGCAAACATCTCGGAAACGAAGCGAGCTATGGCAAAATGTTAAGAGACCTTTTTTGTAGAAAATTAAGTTTCCTACTTTTTATGTTCGATGATATTTTTTGATCAGATGCGTAGTTCTCGAGATATATCAAGATATTTAAAAGTTCCGAAGCTGCACCAACATAATAGAGGTACAGAAACACCGTGGCCTCTTTCTTTGAGATAACTCTGCACTATTGCGAGCTGCAAATGCCACTTCGAGCTTAGCTGTGCAGAAGAAGAACAACAAGAAGAAGAAATATCTCGAAATATGTCCGTCAGACCCCTTCCCTTGAGATGAATCTGCAAATATCTCGGAAACGAAGCGAGCTATGGCAAAATGTTAAGAGACCTTTTTTGTAGAGAATAATGTTTCCTACAATTTACGTTCTATGATATTTTTTGATCAGAAGCGTAGTTCTCGAGATATATCAAGATATTTAAAAGTTCCGAAGCCGCACCAACATAATAGAGATACAGAAACACCGTGACCCCTTTCTTTGAGATAACTCTGCACTAGTGCGAGCCGCAAATGCCACTTCCAGCTTAGCTGTGCAGAAGAAGAACAACAAGAAGAAGAAATATCTCGAAATATGTCCGTCAGGCCCCTTCCCTTGAGATAAAGATGCAAATATCTCGGAAACGAAGCGAGCTATGGCAAAATGTTAAGAGACCGTTGTTGTAGAGAATTAAGTTTCCTACTTTTTATGTTCTATGATATTTTTTGATCAGACGTGTAGTTCTCGAGATATATCAAGATATTTAAAAGTTCCGATGCCGCACCAACATAATAGAGATACAGAAACACCGTGGCCCCTTTCTTTGAGATAACTCTGCACTATTGCGAGCTGCAAATGCCACTTCCAGCTTAGCTGTGCAGAAGAAGAACAACAAGAAGAAGAAATATCTCGAAATATGTCCGTCAGGCCCCTTCCCTTGAGATAAATCTGCAAATATCTCGGAAACGAAGAGAGCTATGGCAAAATGTTAAGAGACCTTTTTTGTAGAGAACTATGTTTCCTACAATTTATGTTCTATGATATTTTTTGATCAGAAGCGTAGTTTTCGAGATATATCGAGATATTTAAAAGTTCCGAAGCCGCACCAACATAATAGAGATACAGAAACACCGTGGCCCCTTTGTTTGAGATAACTCTGCACTAGTGCGAGCCGCAAATGCCACTTCCAGCTTAGCTGTGCAGAAGAAGAACAACAAGAAGAAGAAATATCTCGAAATATGTCCGTCAGGCCCCTTCCCTTGAGATAAATATGCAAATATCTCGGAAACGAAGCGAGCTATGGCAAAATGTTAAGAGACCGTTGTTGTAGAGAATTAAGTTTCCTACTTTTTATGTTCTATGATATTTTTTGATCAGACGCGTAGTTCTCGAGATATATCAAGATATTTAAAAGTTCCGAAGCCGCACCAACATAATAGAGATACAGAAACACCGTGGCCCCTTTCTTTGAGATAACTCTGCACTATTGCGAGCTGCAAATGCCACTTCCAGCTTAGCTGTGCAGAAGAAGAACAACAAGAAGAAGAAATATCTCGAAATATGTCCGTCAGGCCCCTTCCCTTGAGATAAATCTGCAAATATCTCGGAAACGAAGAGAGCTATGGCAAAATGTTAAGAGACCTTTTTTGTAGAGAGTTAAGTTTCCTACTTTTCATGTTCTATGATATTTTTTGATCAGATGCGTAGTTCTCGAGATATATCAAGATATTTAAAAGTTCCGAAGCCGCACCAACATAATAGAGATACAGAAACACCGTGGCCCCTTTCTTTGAGATAACTCTGCACTAGTGTGAGCCGCAAATGCCACTTCCAGCTTAGCTGTGCAGAAGAAGAACAACAAGAAGAAGAAATATCTCGAAATATGTCCGTCAGGCCCCTTCCCTTGAGATAAATCTGCAAATATCTCGGAAACGAAGCGAGCTATGGCAAAATGTTAAGAGACCTTTTTTGTAGAGAATTATGTTTCCTACTTTTTATGTTCTATGATATTTTTTGATCAGACCCGTAGTTCTCGAGATATATCAAGATATTTAAAAGTTCCGAAGCCGCACCAACATAATAGAGATACAGAAACACCGTGGCCCCTTTCTTTGAGATAACTCTGCACTATTGCGAGCTGCAAATGCCACTTCCAGCTTAGCTGTGCAGAAGAAGAACAACAATAAGAAGAAATATCTCGAAGTATGTCCGTCAGGCCCCTTCCCTTGAGATAAATCTGCAAATATCTCGGAAACGAAGCGAGTTATGGCAAAATGTTAAGAGACCTTTTTTGTAGAGAATTAAGTTTCCTACTTTTTATGTTCTATGATATTTTTCGATCAGAGGCGTAGTTCTCGAGATATATCAAGATATTTAAAAGTTCCGAAGCCGCACCAACATAATAGAGATACAGAAACACCGTGGCCCCTTTCTTTGAGATAACTCTGCACGATTGCGAGCTGGAAATGCCACTTCCAGTTTAGCTGTGCAGAAGAAGAACAACAAGAAGAAGAAATATCTCGAAATATGTCCATCAGGACCCTTCCCTTGAGATACATCTGCAAATATCTCGGAAACGAAGCGAGCTATGGCAAAATGTTGAGAGACCTTTTTTGTAAAGAATTATGTTTCCTACAATTTATGTTCTATGATATTTTTTGATCAGAAGCGTAGTTTTCGAGATATATCGAGATATTTAAAAGTTCCGAAGCCGCACCAACATATTAGAGATACAGAAACACCGTGGCCCCTTTCTTTGGGATAACTCTGCACTATTGCGAGCTGCAAATGCCACTTCCAGCTTAGCTGTGCAGAAGAAGAACAACAAGAAGAAGAAATATCTCGAAATATGTCCGTCAGGCCACTTCCCTTGAGATAAATCTGCAAACATCTCGGAAACGAAGCGAGCTATGGCAAAATGTTAAGAGACCTTTTTTGTAGAGAATTAAGTTTCCTACTTTTTATGTTCGATGATATTTTTTGATCAGATGCGTAGTTCTCGAGATATATCAAGATATTTAAAAGTTCCGAAGCTGCACCAACATAATAGAGGTACAGAAACACCGTGGCCTCTTTCTTTGAGATAACTCTGCACTATTGCGAGCTGCAAATGCCACTTCGAGCTTAGCTGTGCAGAAGAAGAACAACAAGAAGAAGAAATATCTCGAAATATGTCCGTCAGACCCCTTCCCTTGAGATGAATCTGCAAATATCTCGGAAACGAAGCGAGCTATGGCAAAATGTTAAGAGACCTTTTTTGTAGAGAATAATGTTTCCTACAATTTACGTTCTATGATATTTTTTGATCAGAAGCGTAGTTCTCGAGATATATCAAGATATTTAAAAGTTCCGAAGCCGCACCAACATAATAGAGATACAGAAACACCGTGACCCCTTTCTTTGAGATAACTCTGCACTAGTGCGAGCCGCAAATGCCACTTCCAGCTTAGCTGTGCAGAAGAAGAACAACAAGAAGAAGAAATATCTCGAAATATGTCCGTCAGGCCCCTTCCCTTGAGATAAAGATGCAAATATCTCGGAAACGAAGCGAGCTATGGCAAAATGTTAAGAGACCGTTGTTGTAGAGAATTAAGTTTCCTACTTTTTATGTTCTATGATATTTTTTGATCAGACGTGTAGTTCTCGAGATATATCAAGATATTTAAAAGTTCCGATGCCGCACCAACATAATAGAGATACAGAAACACCGTGGCCCCTTTCTTTGAGATAACTCTGCACTATTGCGAGCTGCAAATGCCACTTCCAGCTTAGCTGTGCAGAAGAAGAACAACAAGAAGAAGAAATATCTCGAAATATGTCCGTCAGGCCCTTTCCCTTGAGATAAATCTGCAAATATCTCGGAAACGAAGAGAGCTATGGCAAAATGTTAAGAGACCTTTTTTGTAGAGAATTATGTTTCCTACAATTTATGTTCTATGATATTTTTTGATCAGAAGCGTAGTTTTCGAGATATATCGAGATATTTAAAAGTTCCGAAGCCGCACCAACATAATAGAGATACAGAAACACCGTGGCCCCTTTGTTTGAGATAACTCTGCACTAGTGCGAGCCGCAAATGCCACTTCCAGCTTAGCTGTGCAGAAGAAGAACAACAAGAAGAAGAAATATCTCGAAATATGTCCGTCAGGCCCCTTCCCTTGAGATAAATATGCAAATATCTCGGAAACGAAGCGAGCTATGGCAAAATGTTAAGAGACCGTTGTTGTAGAGAATTAAGTTTCCTACTTTTTATGTTCTATGATATTTTTTGATCAGACGCGTAGTTCTCGAGATATATCAAGATATTTAAAAGTTCCGAAGCCGCACCAACATAATAGAGATACAGAAACACCGTGGCCCCTTTCTTTGAGATAACTCTGCACTATTGCGAGCTGCAAATGCCACTTCCAGCTTAGCTGTGCAGAAGAAGAACAACAAGAAGAAGAAATATCTCGAAATATGTCCGTCAGGCCCCTTCCCTTGAGATAAATCTGCAAATATCTCGGAAACGAAGAGAGCTATGGCAAAATGTTAAGAGACCTTTTTTGTAGAGAGTTAAGTTTCCTACTTTTCATGTTCTATGATATTTTTTGATCAGATGCGTAGTTCTCGAGATATATCAAGATATTTAAAAGTTCCGAAGCCGCACCAACATAATAGAGATACAGAAACACCGTGGCCCCTTTCTTTGAGATAACTCTGCACTAGTGTGAGCCGCAAATGCCACTTCCAGCTTAGCTGTGCAGAAGAAGAACAACAAGAAGAAGAAATATCTCGAAATATGTCCGTCAGGCCCCTTCCCTTGAGATAAATCTGCAAATATCTCGGAAACGAAGCGAGCTATGGCAAAATGTTAAGAGACCTTTTTTGTAGAGAATTATGTTTCCTACTTTTTATGTTCTATGATATTTTTTGATCAGACCCGTAGTTCTCGAGATATATCAAGATATTTAAAAGTTCCGAAGCCGCACCAACATAATAGAGATACAGAAACACCGTGGCCCCTTTCTTTGAGATAACTCTGCACTATTGCGAGCTGCAAATGCCACTTCCAGCTTAGCTGTGCAGAAGAAGAACATCAAGAAGAAGAAATATCTCGAAATATGTCCGTTAGGCCCCTTCCCTTGAGATAAATCTGCAAATATCTCGGAAACGAAGCGAGCTATGGCAAAATGTTAAGAGACCTTTTTTGTAGAGAATTAAGTTTCCTACTTTTTATGTTCTGTGATATTTTTTGATCAGATGCGTAGTTCTCGAGATATATCAAGATATTTAAAAGTTCCGAAGCCGCACCAACATAATAGAGATACAGAAACACCGTGGCCCCTTTCTTTGAGATAACTCTGCACTATTGCGAGCTGTAAATGCCACTTCCAGCTTAGCTGTGCAGAAGAAGAACAACAAGAAGAAGAAATATCTCGAAATATGTCCGTCAGACCCCTTCCCTTGAGATATATCTGCAAATATCTCGGAAACGAAGCGAGCTATGGCAAAATGTTAAGAGACCTTTTTTGTAGAGAATTATGTTTCCTACAATTTATGTTCTATGATATTTTTTGATCAGAAGCGTAGTTTTCGAGATGTATCGAGATATTTAAAAGTTCCGAAGCCGCACCAACATAATAGAGATACAGAAACACCGTGGCCCCTTTCTTTGAGATAACTCTGCACTAGTGCGAGACGCAAATGCCACTTCCAGCTTAGCTGTGCAGAAGAAGAACAACAAGAAGAAGAAATATCTCGAAATATGTCCGTCAGGCCCCTTCCCTTGAGATAAATCTGCAAATATCTCGGAAACGAAGCGAGCTATGGCAAAATGTTAAGAGACCTTTTTTGTAGAGAATTAAGTTTCCTACTTTTTATGTTCAATGACATTTTTTGATCAGATGCGTAGTTCTCGAGATATATCAAGATATTTAAAAGTTCCGAAGCCGCACCAACATAATAGGGATACAGAAACACCGTGGCCCCTTTCTTTGAGATAACTCTGCACTATTGCGAGCTGTAAATGCCACTTCCAGCTTAGCTGTGCAGAAGAAGAACAACAAGAAGAAGAAATATCTCGAAATATGTCCGTCAGGCCCCTTCCCTTGAGATATATCTGCAAATATCTCGGAAACGAAGCGAGCTATGGCAAAATGTTAAGAGACCTTTTTTGTAGAGAATTATGTTTCCTACAATTTATTCTCTATGATATTTTTTGGTCAGAAGCGTAGTTTTCGAGATATATCGAGATATTTAAAAGTTCCGAAGCCGCACCAACATAATAGAGATACAGAAACACCGTGGCCCCTTTCTTTGAGATAACTCTGCACTATTGCGAGCTGCAAATGCCACTTCCAGCTTAGCTGTGCAGAAGAAGAACAACAAGAAGAAGAAATATCTCGAAATATGTCCGTCAGGCCCCTTCCCTTGAGATATATCTGCAAATATCTCGGAAACGAAGCGAGCTATGGCAAAATGTTAAGAGACCTTTTTTGTAGAGAATTATGTTTCCTACAATTTATTCTCTATGATATTTTTTGGTCAGAAGCGTAGTTTTCGAGATATATCGAGATATTTAAAAGTTCCGAAGCCGCACCAACATAATAGAGATACAGAAACACCGTGGCCCCTTTCTTTGAGATAACTGTGCACTAGTGCGAGCCGCAAATGCCACTTCCAGCTTAGCTGTGCAGAAGAAGAACAACAAGAAGAAGAAATATCTCGAAATATGTCCGTCAGGCCCCTTCCCTTGAGATAAATCTGCAAATATCTCGGAAACGAAGCGAGCTATGGCACAATGTTAAGAGACCGTTTTTGTAGAGAATTAAGTTTCCTACTTTTTATGTTCTATGATATTTTTTGATCAGACGCGTAGTTCTCGAGATATATCAAGATATTTAAAAGTTCCGAAGCCGCACCAACATAATAGAGATACAGAAACACCGTGGCCCCTTTCTTTGAGATAACTCTGCACTATTGCGAGCTGCAAATGCCACTTCCAGCTTAGCTGTGCAGAAGAAGAACAACAAGAAGAAGAAATATCTCGAAATATGTCCGTCAGGCCCCTTCCCTTGAGATAAATCTGCAAATATCTCGGAAACGAAGAGAGCTATGGCAAAATGTTAAGAGACCCTTTTTGTAGAGAATTAAGTTTCCTACTTTTCATGTTCTATGATATTTTTTGATCAGATGCGTAGTTCTCGAGATATATCAAGATATTTAAAAGTTCCGAAGCCGCACCAACATAATAGAGATACAGAAACACCGTGGCCCCTTTCTTTGAGATAACTCTGCACTAGTGCGAGCCGCAAATGCCACTTCCAGCTTAGCTGTGCAGAAGAAGAACAACAAGAAGAAGAAATATCTCGAAATATGTCCGTCAGGCCCCTTCCCTTGAGATAAATCTGCAAATATCTCGGAAACGAAGCGAGCTATGGCAAAATGTGAAGAGACCTTTTTTGTAGAGAATTATGTTTCCTACTTTTTATGTTCTATGATATTTTTTGATCAGACCCGTAGTTCTCGAGATATATCAAGATATTTAAAAGTTCCGAAGCCGCACCAACATAATAGAGATACAGAAACACCGTGGCCCCTTTCTTTGAGATAACTCTGCACTATTGCGAGCTGCAAATGCCACTTCCAGCTTAGCTGTGCAGAAGAAGAACAACAAGAAGAAGAAATATCTCGAAATATGTCCGTTAGGCCCCTTCCCTTGAGATAAATCTGCAAATATCTCGGAAACGAAGCGAGCTATGGCAAAATGTTAAGAGACCTTTTTTGTAGAGAATTAAGTTTCCTACTTTTTATGTTCAATGACATTTTTTGATCAGATGCGTAGTTCTCGAGATATATCAAGATATTTAAAAGTTCCGAAGCCGCACCAACATAATAGGGATACAGAAACACCGTGGCCCCTTTCTTTGAGATAACTCTGCACTATTGCGAGCTGTAAATGCCACTTCCAGCTTAGCTGTGCAGAAGAAGAACAACAAGAAGAAGAAATATCTCGAAATATGTCCGTCAGGCCCCTTCCCTTGAGATATATCTGCAAATATCTCGGAAACGAAGCGAGCTATGGCAAAATGTTAAGAGACCTTTTTTGTAGAGAATTATGTTTCCTACAATTTATTCTCTATGATATTTTTTGGTCAGAAGCGTAGTTTTCGAGATATATCGAGATATTTAAAAGTTCCGAAGCCGCACCAACATAATAGAGATACAGAAACACCGTGGCCCCTTTCTTTGAGATAACTCTGCACTATTGCGAGCTGCAAATGCCACTTCCAGCTTAGCTGTGCAGAAGAAGAACAACAAGAAGAAGAAATATCTCGAAATATGTCCGTCAGGCCCCTTCCCTTGAGATATATCTGCAAATATCTCGGAAACGAAGCGAGCTATGGCAAAATGTTAAGAGACCTTTTTTGTAGAGAATTATGTTTCCTACAATTTATTCTCTATGATATTTTTTGGTCAGAAGCGTAGTTTTCGAGATATATCGAGATATTTAAAAGTTCCGAAGCCGCACCAACATAATAGAGATACAGAAACACCGTGGCCCCTTTCTTTGAGATAACTGTGCACTAGTGCGAGCCGCAAATGCCACTTCCAGCTTAGCTGTGCAGAAGAAGAACATCAAGAAGAAGAAATATCTCGAAATATGTCCGTCAGGCCCCTTCCCTTGAGATAAATCTGCAAATATCTCGGAAACGAAGAGAGCTATGGCAAAATGTTAAGAGACCTTTTTTGTAGAGAATTAAGTTTCCTACTTTTTATGTTGTATGATATTTTTTGATCTGATGCGTAGTTCTCGAGATATATCAAGATATTTAAAAGTTCCGAAGCCGCACCACCATAATAGAGATACAGAAACACCGTGGCCCCTTTCTTTGAGATAACTCTGCACTATTGCGAGCTGGAAATGCCACTTCCAGTTTAGCTGTGCAGAAGAAGAACAACAAGAAGAAGAAATATCTCGAAATATGTCCGTCAGGCCCCTTCCCTTGAGATAAATCTGCAAATATCTCGGAAACGAAGAGAGCTATGGCAAAATGTTAAGAGACCTTTTTTGTAGAGAATTAAGTTTCCTACTTTTTATGTTCTATGATATTTTTCGATCAGATGCGTAGTTCTCGAGATATATCAAGATATTTAAAAGTTCCGAAGCCGCACCAACATAATAGAGATACAGAAACACCGTGGCCCCTTTCTTTGAGATAACTCTGCACTATTGCGAGCTGGAAATGCCACTTCCAGTTTAGCTGTGCAGAAGAAGAACAACAAGAAGCAAAAATATCTCGAAATATGTCCGTTAGGCCCCTTCCCTTGAGATAAATCTGCAAATATCTCGGAAACGAAGCGAGCTATGGCAAAATGTTAAGAGACCTTATTTGTAGAGAATTAAGTTTCCTACCTTTTACGTTCTATGATATTTTTTGATCAGATGCGTAGTTCTCGAGATATATCAAGATATTTAAAAGTTCCGAAACCGCACCAATATAATAGAGATACATAAACACCGTGACCCCTTCCTTTGAGATAACTCTGCACTAGTGCGAGCCAGAAATGCCACTTCCAGCTAAGCTGTGCAGAAGAAGAACAACAAGAAGAAGAAATATCTCGAAATATGTCCGTTATGCCCCTTCCCTTGAGATAAATCTGCAAATATCTCGGAAACGAAGCGAGCTATGGCAAAATGTTAAGAGACCTTTCTTGTAGAGAATTAAGTTTCCTACTTTTTATGTTCTATGATATTTTTCGATCAGATGCGTAGTTCTCGAGATATATCAAGATATTTAAAAGTTCCGAAGCCGCACCAACATAATAGAGATACAGAAACACCGTGGCCCCTTTCTTTGAGATAACTCTGCACTATTGCGAGCTGGAAATGCCACTTCCAGTTTAGCTGTGCAGAAGAAGAACAACAAGAAGAAGAAATATCTCGAAATATGTCCGTTAGGCCCCTTCCCTTGAGATAAATCTGCAAATATCTCGGAAACGAAGCGAGCTATGGCAAAATCTTAAGAGACCTTTTTTGTAGAGAATTAAGTTTCCTACTTTTTATGTTCTATGATATTTTTTGATCAGATGCGTAGTTCTCGAGATATATCAAGATATTTAAAAGTTCCGAAGCCGCACCAACATAATAGAGATACAGAAACACCGTGGCCCCTTTCTTTGAGATAACTCTGCGCTATTGCGAGCTGCAAATGCCACTTCCAGCTTAGCTGTGCAGAAGAAGAACAACAAGAAGAAGAAATATCTCGAAATATGTCCGTTAGGCCCCTTCCCTTGAGATAAATCTGCAAATATCTCGGAAACGAAGCGAGCTATGGCAAAATGTTAAGAGACCTTTTTTGTAGAGAATTATGTTTCCTACAATTTATGTTCTATGATATTTTTTGATCAGAAGCGTAGTTTTCGAGATACATCGAGATATTTAAAAGTTCCGAAGCCGCACCAACATAATAGAGATACAGAAACACCGTGGCCCCTTTCTTTGAGATAACTCTGCACTAGTGCAAGCCGCAAATGCCACTTCCAGCTTAGCTGTGCAGAAGAAGAACAACAAGAAGAAGAAATATCTCGAAATATGTCCGTCAGGCCCCTTCCCTTGAGATAAATCTGCAAATATCTCGGAAACGAAGCGAGCTATGGCAAAATGTTAAGAGACCTTTTTTGTAGAGAATTAAGTTTCCTACTTTTTATGTTCTATGATATTTTTTGATCAGATGCGTAGTTCTCGAGATATATCAAGATATTTAAAAGTTCCGAAGCCGCACCAACATAATAGAGATACAGAAACACCGTGGCCCCTTTCTTTGAGATAACTCTGCACTATTGCGAGCTGCAAATGCCTCTTCCAGCTTAGCTGTGCAGAGGAAGAACAACAAGAAGAAGAAATATCTCGAAATATGTCCGTCAGGCCAGTTCCTTTGAGCTGAATCTGCAAATATCTCGGAAACGAAGCGAGCTATGGCAAAATGTTAAGAGACGTTTTTTATAGAGAATTATGTTTCCTACTTTTTATGTTCAATGACATTTTTTGATCAGATGCGTAGTTCTCGAGATATATCAAGATATTTAAAAGTTCCGAAGCCGCACCAACATAATAGGGATACAGAAACACCGTGGCCCCTTTCTTTGAGATAACTCTGCACTATTGCGAGCTGTAAATGCCACTTCCAGCTTAGCTGTGCAGAAGAAGAACAACAAGAAGAAGAAATATCTCGAAATATGTCCGTCAGGCCCCTTCCCTTGAGATATATCTGCAAATATCTCGGAAACGAAGCGAGCTATGGCAAAATGTTAAGAGACCTTTTTTGTAGAGAATTATGTTTCCTACAATTTATTCTCTATGATATTTTTTGGTCAGAAGCGTAGTTTTCGAGATATATCGAGATATTTAAAAGTTCCGAAGCCGCACCAACATAATAGAGATACAGAAACACCGTGGCCCCTTTCTTTGAGATAACTCTGCACTATTGCGAGCTGCAAATGCCACTTCCAGCTTAGCTGTGCAGAAGAAGAACATCAAGAAGAAGAAATATCTCGAAATATGTCCGTCAGGCCCCTTCCCTTGAGATAAATCTGCAAATATCTCGGAAACGAAGAGAGCTATGGCAAAATGTTAAGAGACCTTTTTTGTAGAGAATTAAGTTTCCTACTTTTTATGTTGTATGATATTTTTTGATCTGATGCGTAGTTCTCGAGATATATCAAGATATTTAAAAGTTCCGAAGCCGCACCACCATAATAGAGATACAGAAACACCGTGGCCCCTTTCTTTGAGATAACTCTGCACTATTGCGAGCTGGAAATGCCACTTCCAGTTTGGCTGTGCAGAAGAAGAACAACAAGAAGAAGAAATATCTCGAAATATGTCCGTCAGGCCCCTTCCCTTGAGATAAATCTGCAAATATCTCGGAAACGAAGAGAGCTATGGCAAAATGTTAAGAGACCTTTTTTGTAGAGAATTAAGTTTCCTACTTTTTATGTTCTATGATATTTTTCGATCAGATGCGTAGTTCTCGAGATATATCAAGATATTTAAAAGTTCCGAAGCCGCACCAACATAATAGAGATACAGAAACACCGTGGCCCCTTTCTTTGAGATAACTCTGCACTATTGCGAGCTGGAAATGCCACTTCCGGTTTAGCTGTGCAGAAGAAGAACAACAAGAAGCAAAAATATCTCGAAATATGTCCGTTAGGCCCCTTCCCTTGAGATAAATCTGCAAATATCTCGGAAACGAAGCGAGCTATGGCAAAATGTTAAGAGACCTTATTTGTAGAGAATTAAGTTTCCTACCTTTTACGTTCTATGATATTTTTTGATCAGATGCGTAGTTCTCGAGATATATCAAGATATTTAAAAGTTCCGAAACCGCACCAACATAATAGAGATACATAAACACCGTGACCCCTTCCTTTGAGATAACTCTGCACTAGTGCGAGCCAGAAATGCCACTTCCAGCTAAGCTGTGCAGAAGAAGAACAACAAGAAGAAGAAATATCTCGAAATATGTCCGTCAGGCCCCTTCCCTTGAGATATATCTGCAAATATCTCGGAAACGAAGCGAGCTATGGCAAAATGTTAAGAGACCTTTTTTGTAGAGAATTATGTTTCCTACAATTTATTCTCTATGATATTTTTTGGTCAGAAGCGTAGTTTTCGAGATATATCGAGATATTTAAAAGTTCCGAAGCCGCACCAACATAATAGAGATACAGAAACACCGTGGCCCCTTTCTTTGAGATAACTGTGCACTAGTGCGAGCCGCAAATGCCACTTCCAGCTTAGCTGTGCAGAAGAAGAACAACAAGAAGAAGAAATATCTCGAAATATGTCCGTCAAGCCCCTTCCCTTGAGATAAATCTGCAAATATCTCGGAAACGAAGCGAGCGATGGCAAAATGTTAAGAGACCGTTTTTGTAGAGAATTAAGTTTCCTACTTTTTATGTTCTATGATATTTTTTGATCAGACGCGTAGTTCTCGAGATATATCAAGATATTTAAAAGTTCCGAAGCCGCACCAACATAATAGAGATACAGAAACACCGTGGCCCCTTTCTTTGAGATAACTCTGCACTATTGCGAGCTGCAAATGCCACTTCCAGCTTAGCTGTGCAGAAGAAGAGCAACAAGAAGAAGAAATACCTCGAAATATGTCCGTCAGGCCCCTTCCCTTGAGATAAATCTGCAAATATCTCGGAAACGAAGAGAGCTATGGCAAAATGTTAAGAGACCTTTTTTGTAGAGAATTAAGTTTCCTACTTTTCATGTTCTATGATATTTTTTGATCAGATGCGTAGTTCTCGAGATATATCAAGATATTTAAAAGTTCCGAAGCCGCACCAACATAATAGAGATACAGAAACACCGTGGCCCCTTTCTTTGAGATAACTCTGCACTAGTGCGAGCCGCAAATGCCACTTCCAGCTTAGCTGTGCAGAAGAAGAACAACAAGAAGAAGAAATATCTCGAAATATGTCCGTCAGGCCCCTTCCCTTGAGATAAATCTGCAAATATCTCGGAAACGAAGCGAGCTATGGCAAAATGTTAAGAGACCTTTTTTGTAGAGAATTATGTTTCCTACTTTTTATGTTCTATGATATTTTTTGATCAGACCCGTAGTTCTCGAGATATATCAAGATATTTAAAAGTTCCGAAGCCGCACCAACATAATAGAGATACAGAAACACCGTGGCCCCTTTCTTTGAGATAACTCTGCACTAGTGCGAGCCGCAAATGCCACTTCCAGCTTAGCTGTGCAGAAGAAGAACAACAAGAAGAAGAAATATCTCGAAATATGTCCGTCAGGCCCCTTCCCTTGAGATAAATCTGCAAATATCTCGGAAACGAAGCGAGCTATGGCAAAATGTTAAGAGACCTTTTTTGTAGAGAATTAAGTTTCCTACTTTTTATGTTCAATGACATTTTTTGATCAGATGCGTAGTTCTCGAGATATATCAAGATATTTAAAAGTGCCGAAGCCGCACCAACATAATAGGGATACAGAAACACCGTGGCCCCTTTCTTTGAGATAACTCTGCACTATTGCGAGCTGTAAATGCCACTTCCAGCTTAGCTGTGCAGAAGAAGAACAACAAGAAGAAGAAATATCTCGAAATATGTCCGTCAGGCCCCTTCCCTTGAGATATATCTGCAAATATCTCGGAAACGAAGCGAGCTATGGCAAAATGTTAAGAGACCTTTTTTGTAGAGAATTATGTTTCCTACAATTTATTCTGTATGATATTTTTTGGTCAGAAGCGTAGTTTTCGAGATATATCGAGATATTTAAAAGTTCCGAAGCCGCACCAACATAATAGAGATACAGAAACACCGTGGCCCCTTTCTTTGAGATAACTCTGCACTATTGCGAGCTGCAAATGCCACTTCCAGCTTAGCTGTGCAGAAGAAGAACATCAAGAAGAAGAGATATCTCGAAATATGTCCGTCAGGCCCCTTCCCTTGAGATAAATCTGCAAATATCTCGGAAACGAAGAGAGCTATGGCAAAATGTTAAGAGACCTTTTTTGTAGAGAATTAAGTTTCCTACTTTTTATGTTGTATGATATTTTTTGATCTGATGCGTAGTTCTCGAGATATATCAAGATATTTAAAAGTTCCGAAGCCGCACCACCATAATAGAGATACAGAAACACCGTGGCCCCTTTCTTTGAGATAACTCTGCACTATTGCGAGCTGGAAATGCCACTTCCAGTTTAGCTGTGCAGAAGAAGAACAACAAGAAGAAGAAATATCTCGAAATATGTCCGTCAGGCCCCTTCCCTTGAGATAAATCTGCAAATATCTCGGAAACGAAGAGAGCTATGGCAAAATGTTAAGAGACCTTTTTTGTAGAGAATTAAGTTTCCTACTTTTTATGTTCTATGATATTTTTCGATCAGATGCGTAGTTCTCGAGATATATCAAGATATTTAAAAGTTCCGAAGCCGCACCAACATAATAGAGATACAGAAACACCGTGGCCCCTTTCTTTGAGATAACTCTGCACTATTGCGAGATGGAAATGCCACTTCCAGTTTAGCTGTGCAGAAGAAGAACAACAAGAAGCAAAAATATCTCGAAATATGTCCGTTAGGCTCCTTCCCTTGAGATAAATCTGCAAATATCTCGGAAACGAAGCGAGCTATGGCAAAATGTTAAGAGACCTTATTTGTAGAGAATAAAGTTTCCTACCTTTTACGTTCTATGATATTTTTTGATCAGATGCGTAGTTCTCGAGATATATCAAGATATTTAAAAGTTCCGAAACCGCACCAACATAATAGAGATACATAAACACCGTGACCCCTTCCTTTGAGATAACTCTGCACTAGTGCGAGCCAGAAATGCCACTTCCAGCTAAGCTGTGCAGAAGAAGAACAACAAGAAGAAGAAATATCTCGAAATATGTCCGTTAGGCCCCTTCCCTTGAGATAAATCTGCAAATATCTCGGAAACGAAGCGAGCTATGGCAAAATGTTAAGAGACCTTTCTTGTAGAAAATTAAGTTTCCTACTTTTTATGTTCTATGATATTTTTCGATCAGATGCGTAGTTCTCGAGATATATCAAGATATTTAAAAGTTCCGAAGCCGCACCAACATAATAGAGATACAGAAACACCGTGGCCCCTTTCTTTGAGATAACTCTGCACTATTGCGAGCTGGAAATGCCACTTCCAGTTTAGCTGTGCAGAAGAAGAACAACAAGAAGAAGAAATATCTCGAAATATGTCCGTTAGGCCCCTTCCCTTGAGATAAATCTGCAAATATCTCGGAAACGAAGCGAGCTATGGCAAAATCTTAAGAGACCTTTTTTGTAGAGAATTAAGTTTCCTACTTTTTATGTTCTATGATATTTTTTGATCAGATGCGTAGTTCTCGAGATATATTAAGATATTTAAAAGTTCCGAAGCCGCACCAACATAATAGAGATACAGAAACACCGTGGCCCCTTTCTTTGAGATAACTCTGCGCTATTGCGAGCTGCAAATGCCACTTCCAGCTTAGCTGTGCAGAAGAAGAACAACAAGAAGAAGAAATATCTCGAAATATGTCCGTTAGGCCCCTTCCCTTGAGATAAATCTGCAAATATCTCGGAAACGAAGCGAGCTATGGCAAAATGTTAAGAGACCTTTTTTGTAGAGAATTATGTTTCCTACAATTTATGTTCTATGATATTTTTTGATCAGAAGCGTAGTTTTCGAGATACATCGAGATATTTAAAAGTTCCGAAGCCGCACCAACATAATAGAGATACAGAAACACCGTGGCCCCTTTCTTTCAGATAACTATGCACTATTGCGAGCTGCAAATGCCACTTCCAGCTTAGCTGTGCAGAAGAACAACAAGAAGAAGAAATATCTCGAAATATGTCCGTCAGGCCCCTTCCCTTGAGATAAATCTGCAAATATCTCGGAAACGAAGAGAGCTATGGCAAAATGTTAAGAGACTTTTTTTGTAGAGAATCAAGTTTCCTACTTTTTATGTTCTATGATATTTTTTGATCTGATGCGTAGTTCTCGAGATATATCAAGATATTTAAAAGTTCCGAAGCCGCACCAACATAATAGAGATACAGAAACACCGTGGCCCCTTTCTTTGAGATAACTCTGCACTATTGCGAGCTGGAAATGCCACTTCCAGCTTAGCTGTGCAGAAAAAGAACAACAAGAAGAAGAAATATCTCGAAATATGTCCGTCAGGCCCCTTCCCTTGAGATATATCAGCAAATATCTCGGAAACGAAGCGAGCTATGGCAAAATGTTAAGAGACCTTTTTTGTAGAGAATTATGTTTCCTACAATTTATGTTCTATGATATTTTTTGATCAGAAGCGTAGTTTTCGAGATACATCGAGATATTTAAAAGTTCCGAAGCCGCACCAACATAATAGAGATACAGAAACACCGTGGCCCCTTTCTTTGAGATAACTCTGCACTAGTGCGAGCCGCAAATGCCACTTCCAGCTTAGCTGTGCAGAAGAAGAACAACAAGACGAAGAAATATCTCGAAATATGTCCGTCAGGCCCCTTCCCTTGAGATATATCTGCAAATATCTCGGAAACGAAGCGAGCTATGGCAAAATGTTAAGAGACCTTTTTTGTAGAGAATTCTGTTTCCTACAATTTATGTTCTATGATATTTTTTGATCAGAAGCGTAGTTTTCGAGATATATCGAGATATTTAAAAGTTCCGAAGCCGCACCAACATAATAGAGATACAGAAACACCGTGGCCCCTTTCTTTGAGATAACTCTGCACTATTGCGAGCTGCAAATGCCACTTCCAGCTTAGCTGTGCAGAGGAAGAACAACAAGAAGAAGAAATATCTCGAAATATGTCCGTCAGGCCAGTTCCTTTGAGCTGAATCTGCAAATATCTCGGAAACGAAGCGAGCAATGACAAAATGTTAAGAGACGTTTTTTATAGAGAATTATGTTTCCTACAATTTATGTTCTATGATATTTTTTGATCAGAAGCGTAGTTTTCGAGATATATCGAGATATTTAAAAGTTCCGAAGCCGCACCAACATAATAGGGATACAGAAACACCGTGGCCCCTTTCTTTGAGATAACTCTGCACTAGTGCGAGCCGCAAATGCCACTTCCAGCTTAGCTGTGCAGAAGAAGAACAACAAGAAGAAGAAATATCTCGAAATATGTCCGTCAGGCCCCTTCCCTTGAGATAAATCTGCAAATATCTCGGAAACGAAGCGAGCTATGGCAAAATGTTAAGAGACGTTTTTTATAGAGAATTATGTTTCCTAC
The DNA here is from genome assembly GCF_051020975.1 of Osmia lignaria lignaria. Lineage (NCBI taxonomy): Eukaryota > Metazoa > Arthropoda > Insecta > Hymenoptera > Megachilidae > Osmia > Osmia lignaria. Next base: position 4,413,548 of record NW_027478170.1, on the reverse strand, counting down.
AATTTATGTTCTATGATATTTTTTGATCAGAAGCGTAGTTTTCGAGATATATCGAGATATTTAAAAGTTCCGAAGCCGCACCAACATAATAGGGATACAGAAACACCGTGGCCCCTTTCTTTGAGATAACTCTGCACTAGTGCGAGCCGCAAATGCCACTTCCAGCTTAGCTGTGCAGAAGAAGAACAACAAGAAGAAGAAATATCTCGAAATATGTCCGTCAGGCCCCTTCCCTTGAGATAAATCTGCAAATATCTCGGAAACGAAGCGAGCTATCGCAAAATGTTAAGAGACCTTTTTTGTAGAGAATTAAGTTTCCTACTTTTTATGTTCTATGATATTTTTTGATCAGATGCGTAGTTCTCGAGATATATCAAGATATTTAAAAGTTCCGAAGCCGCACCAACATAATAGAGATACAGAAACACCGTGGCCCCTTTCTTTGAGATAACTCTGCACTATTGCGAGCTGTAAATGCCACTTCCAGCTTAGCTGTGCAGAAGAAGAACAACAAGAAGAAGAAATATCTCGAAATATGTCCGTCAGGCCCCTTCCCTTGAGATATATCTGCAAATATCTCGGAAACGAAGCGAGCTATGGCAAAATGTTAAGAGACCTTTTTTGTAGAGAATTATGTTTCCTACAATTTATGTTCTATGATAATTTTTGATCAGAAGCGTAGTTTTCGAGATACATCGAGATATTTAGAAGTTCCGAAGCCGCACCAACATAATAGAGATACAGAAACACCGTGGCCCCTTTCTTTGAGATAACTCTGCACTATTGCGAGCTGGAAATGCCACTTCCAGTTTAGCTGTGCAGAAGAAGAACAACAAGAAGAAGAAATATCTCGAAATATGTCCGTTAGGCCCCTTCCCGTGAGATAAATCTGCAAATATCTCGGAAACGAAGCGAGCTATGGCAAAATGTTAAGAGACCTCTTTTGTAGAGAATTAAGTTTCCTACTTTTTATGTTCTATGATATTTTTTGATCAGATGCGTAGTTCTCGAGATATATCAAGATATTTAAAAGTTCCGAAGCCGCACCAACATAATAGAGATACAGAAACACCGTGGCCCCTTTCTTTGAGATAACTCTGCACTATTGCGAGCTGCAAATGCCACTTCCAGCTTAGCTGTGCAGAAGAAGAACAACAAGAAGAAGAAATATCTCGAAATATGTCCGTCAGGCCCCTTCCCTTGAGATAAATCTGCAAATATCTCGGAAACGAAGAGAGCTATGGCAAAATGTTAAGAGACCTTTTTTGTAGAGAATTAAGTTTCCTACTTTTTATGTTCTATGATATTTTTTGATCAGATGCGTAGTTCTCGAGATATATCAAGATATTTAAAAGTTCCGAAGCCGCACCAACATAATAGAGATACAGAAACACCGTGGCCCCTTTCTCTCAGATAACTATGCACTATTGCGAGCTGCAAATGCCACTTCCAGCTTAGCTGTGCAGAAGAACAACAAGAAGAAGAAATATCTCGAAATATGTCCGTCAGGCCCCTTCCCTTGAGATAAATCTGCAAATATCTCGGAAACGAAGAGAGCTATGGCAAAATGTTAAGAGACTTTTTTTGTAGAGAATTAAGTTTCCTACTTTTTATGTTCTATGATATTTTTTGATCTGATGCGTAGTTCTCGAGATATATCAAGATATTTAAAAGTTCCGAAGCCGCACCAACATAATAGAGATACAGAAACACCGTGGCCCCTTTCTTTGAGATAACTCTGCACTATTGCGAGCTGGAAATGCCACTTCCAGCTTAGCTGTGCAGAAGAAGAACAACAAGAAGAAGAAATATCTCGAAATATGTCCGTCAGGCCCCTTCCCTTGAGATATATCAGCAAATATCTCGGAAACGAAGCGAGCTATGGCAAAATGTTAAGAGACCTTTTTTGTAGAGAATTATGTTTCCTACAATTTATGTTCTATGATATTTTTTGATCAGAAGCGTAGTTTTCGAGATACATCGAGATATTTAAAAGTTCCGAAGCCGCACCAACATAATAGAGATACAGAAACACCGTGGCCCCTTTCTTTGAGATAACTCTGCACTATTGCGAGCTGTAAATGCCACTTCCAGCTTAGCTGTGCAGAAGAAGAACAACAAGAAGAAGAAATATCTCGAAATATGTCCGTCAGGCCCCTTCCCTTGAGATATATCTGCAAATATCTCGCAAACGAAGCGAGCTATGGCAAAATGTTAAGAGACCTTCTTTGTAGAGAATTATGTTTCCTACAATTTATGTTCTATGATATTTTTTGATCAGAAGCGTAGTTTTCGAGATACATCGAGATATTTAAAAGTTCCGAAGCCGCACCAACATAATAGAGATACAGAAACACCGTGGCCCCTTTCTTTGAGATAACTCTGCACTATTGCGAGCCGCAAATGCCACTTCCAGCTTAGCTGTGCAGAAGAAGAACAACAAGAAGAAGAAATATCTCGAAATATGTCCGTCAGGCCCCTTCCCTTGAGATATATCTGCAAATATCTCGCAAACGAAGCGAGCTATGGCAAAATGTTAAGAGACCTTTTTTGTAGAGAATTATGTTTCCTACAATTTATGTTCTATGATATTTTTTGATCAGATGCGTAGTTCTCGAGATATATCAAGATATTTAAAAGTTCCGAAGCCGCACCAACATAATAGAGATACAGAAACACCGTGGCCCCTTTCTTTGAGATAACTCTGCACTATTGCGAGCTGTAAATGCCACTTCCAGCTTAGCTGTGCAGAAGAAGAACAACAAGAAGAAGAAATATCTCGAAATATGTCCGTCAGGCCCCTTCCCTTGAGATATATCTGCAAATATCTCGGAAACGAAGCGAGCTATGGCAAAATGTTAAGAGACCTTTTTTGTAGAGAATTAAGTTTCCTACTTTTTATGTTCTATGATATTTTTTGATCAGATGCGTAGTTCTCGAGATATATCAAGATATTTAAAAGTTCCGAAGCCGCACCAACATAATAGAGATACAGAAACACCGTGGCCCCTTTCTTTGAGATAACTCTGCACTATTGCGAGCTGCAAATGCCACTTCCAGCTTAGCTGTGCAGAGGAAGAACAACAAGAAGAAGAAATATCTCGAAATATGTCCGTCAGGCCCCTTCCCTTGAGATATATCTGCAAATATCTCGCAAACGAAGCGAGCTATGGCAAAATGTTAAGAGACCTTCTTTGTAGAGAATTATGTTTCCTACAATTTATGTTCTATGATATTTTTTGATCAGAAGCGTAGTTTTCGAGATACATCGAGATATTTAAAAGTTCCGAAGCCGCACCAACATAATAGAGATACAGAAACACCGTGGCCCCTTTCTTTGAGATAACTCTGCACTATTGCGAGCCGCAAATGCCACTTCCAGCTTAGCTGTGCAGAAGAAGAACAACAAGAAGAAGAAATATCTCGAAATATGTCCGTCAGGCCCCTTCCCTTGAGATATATCTGCAAATATCTCGCAAACGAAGCGAGCTATGGCAAAATGTTAAGAGACCTTTTTTGTAGAGAATTATGTTTCCTACAATTTATGTTCTATGATATTTTTTGATCAGATGCGTAGTTCTCGAGATATATCAAGATATTTAAAAGTTCCGAAGCCGCACCAACATAATAGAGATACAGAAACACCGTGGCCCCTTTCTTTGAGATAACTCTGCACTATTGCGAGCTGTAAATGCCACTTCCAGCTTAGCTGTGCAGAAGAAGAACAACAAGAAGAAGAAATATCTCGAAATATGTCCGTCAGGCCCCTTCCCTTGAGATATATCTGCAAATATCTCGGAAACGAAGCGAGCTATGGCAAAATGTTAAGAGACCTTTTTTGTAGAGAATTAAGTTTCCTACTTTTTATGTTCTATGATATTTTTTGATCAGATGCGTAGTTCTCGAGATATATCAAGATATTTAAAAGTTCCGAAGCCGCACCAACATAATAGAGATACAGAAACACCGTGGCCCCTTTCTTTGAGATAACTCTGCACTATTGCGAGCTGCAAATGCCACTTCCAGCTTAGCTGTGCAGAGGAAGAACAACAAGAAGAAGAAATATCTCGAAATATGTCCGTCAGGCCAGTTCCTTTGAGCTGAATCTGCAAATATCTCGGAAACGAAGCGAGCTATGGCAAAATGTTAAGAGACGTTTTTTATAGAGAATTATGCTTCCTACAATTTATGTTCTATGATATTTTTTGATCAGAATCGTAGTTTTCGAGATATATCGAGATATTTAAAAGTTCCGAAGCCGCACCAACATAATAGGGATACAGAAACACCGTGGCCCCTTTCTTGAGATAACTCTGCACTAGGCGAGCCGCAAATGCCACTTCCAGCTTAGCTGTGCAGAAGAAGAACAACAAGAAGAAGAAATATCTCGAAATATGTCCGTCAGGCCCCTTCCCTTGAGATAAATCTGCAAATATCTCGGAAACGAAGCGAGCTATGGCAAAATGTTAAGAGAACTTTTTTGTAGAGAATTAAGTTTCCTACTTTTTATGTTCTATGATATTTTTTGATCAGATGCGTAGTTCTCGAGATATATCAAGATATTTAAAAGTTCCGAAGCCGCACCAACATAATAGAGATACAGAAACACCGTGGCCCCTTTCTTTGAGATAACTCTGCACTATTGCGAGCTGTAAATGCCACTTCCAGCTTAGCTGTGCAGAAGAAGAACAACAAGAAGAAGAAATATCTCGAAATATGTCCGTCAGGCCCCTTCCCTTGAGATATATCTGCAAATATCTCGGAAACGAAGCGAGCTATGGCAAAATGTTAAGAGACCTTTTTTGTAGAGAATTATGTTTCCTACAATTTATGTTCTATGATATTTTTTGATCAGAAGCGTAGTTTTCGAGATACATCGAGATACTTAAAAGTTCCGAAGCCGCACCAACATAATAGAGATACAGAAACACCGTGGCCCCTTTCTTTGAGATAACTCTGCACTAGTGCGAGCCGCAAATGCCACTTCCAGCTTAGCTGTGCAGAAGAAGAACAACAAGAAGAAGAAATATCTCGAAATATGTCCGTCAGGCCCCTTCCCTTGAGATAAATCTGCAAATATCTCGGAAACGAAGCGAGCTATGGCAAAATGTTAAGAGACCTTTTTTGTAGAGAATTAAGTTTCCTACTTTTTATGTTCTATGATATTTTTTGATCAGATGCGTAGTTCTCGAGATATATCAAGATATTTAAAAGTTCCGAAGCCGCACCAACATAATAGAGATACAGAAACACCGTGGCCCCTTTCTTTGAGATAACTCTGCACTATTGCGAGCTGCAAATGCCACTTCCAGCTTAGCTGTGCAGAGGAAGAACAACAAGAAGAAGAAATATCTCGAAATATGTCCGTCAGGCCAGTTCCTTTGAGCTGAATCTGCAAATATCTCGGAAACGAAGCGAGCTATGGCAAAATGTTAAGAGACGTTTTTTATAGAGAATTATGTTTCCTACAATTTATGTTCTATGATATTTTTTGATCAGAAGCGTAGTTTTCGAGATATATCGAGATATTTAAAAGTTCCGAAGCCGCACCAACATAATAGGGATACAGAAACACCGTGGCCCCTTTCTTTGAGATAACTCTGCACTATTGCGAGCTGGAAATGCCACTTCCAGTTTAGCTGTGCAGAAGAAGAACAACAAGAAGAAGAAATATCTCGGAATATGTCCGTTAGGCCCCTTCCCGTGAGATAAATCTGCAAATATCTCGGAAACGAAGCGAGCTATGGCAAAATGTTAAGAGACCTCTTTTGTAGAGAATTAAGTTTCCTACTTTTTATGTTCTATGATATTTTTTGATCAGATGCGTAGTTCTCGAGATATATCGAGATATTTAAAAGTTCCGAAGCCGCACCAACATAATAGAGATACAGAAACACCGTGGCCCCTTTCTTTGGGATAACTCCGCACTATTGCGAGCTGCAAATGCCACTTCCAGCTTAGCTGTGCAGAAGAAGAACAACAAGAAGAAGAAATATCTCGAAATATGTCCGTCAGACCCCTTCCCTTGAGATGAATCTGCAAATATCTCGGAAACGAAGCGAGCTATGGCAAAATGTTAAGAGACCTTTTTTGTAGAGAATTATGTTTCCTACAATTTACGTTCTATGATATTTTTTGATCAGAAGCGTAGTTTTCGATATATATCGAGATATTTAAAAGTTCCGAAGCCGCACCAATATAATAGAGATACAGAAACACCGTGGCCCCTTTCTTTGAGATAACTCTGCACTAGTGCGAGCCGCAAATGCCACTTCCAGCTTAGCTGTGCAGAGGAAGAACAACAAGAAGAAGAAATATCTCGAAACATGTCCGTCAGGCCAGTTCCTTTGAGCTGAATCTGCAAATATCTCGGAAACGAAGCGAGCTATGGCAAAATGTTAAGAGACGATTTTTGTAGAGAATTATGTTTCCTACAATTTATCTTCTATGATATTTTGTGATCAGAAGCGTAGTTTTCGAGATATATCGAGATATTTAAAAGTTCCGAAGACGCACCAACATAATAGAGATACAGAAACACCGTGGCCCCTTTCTTTGAGATAACTGTGCACTAGTTGCGAGCCGCAAATGCCACTTCCAGCTTAGCTGTGCAGAAGAAGAACAACAAGAAGAAGAAATATCTCGAAATATGTCCGTCAGGCCCCTTCCCTTGAGATATATGTGCAAATATCTCGGAAACGAAGCGAGCTATGGCAAAATGTTAAGAGACCGTTTTTGTAGAGAATTAAGTTTCCTACTTTTTATGTTCTATGATATTTTTCGATCAGAGGCGTAGTTCTCGAGATATATCAAGATATTTAAAAGTTCCGAAGCCGCACCAACATAATAGAGATACAGAAACACCGTGGCCCCTTTCTTTGAGATAACTCTGCACGATTGCGAGCTGGAAATGCCACTTCCAGTTTAGCTGTGCAGAAGAAGAACAACAAGAAGAAGAAATATCTCGAAATATGTCCATCAGGACCCTTCCCTTGAGATAAATCTGCAAATATCTCGGAAACGAAGCGAGCTATGGCAAAATGTTAAGAGACCTTTTTTGTAGAGAATTATGTTTCCTACTTTTTATGTTCTATGATATTTTTTGATCAGATGCGTAGTTCTCGAGATATATCAAGATATTTAAAAGTTCCGAAGCCGCACCAACATAATAGAGATACAGAAACACCGTGGCCCCTTTCTTTGAGATAACTCTGCACTATTGCGAGCTGCAAATGCCACTTCCAGCTTAGCTGTGCAGAAGAAGAACAACAAGAAGAAGAAATATCTCGAAATATGTCCGTCAGGCCCCTTCCCTTGAGATAAATCTGCAAATATCTCGGAAACGAAGCGAGCTATGGCAAAATGTTAAGAGACCTTTTTTGTAGAGAATTAAGTTTCCTACTTTTTATGTTCTATGATATTTTTTGATCAGATGCGTAGTTCTCGAGATATATCAAGATATTTAAAAGTTCCGAAGCCGCACCAACATAATAGAGATACAGAAACACCGTGGCCCCTTTCTTTGAGATAACTCTGCACTATTGCGAGCTGCAAATGCCACTTCCAGCTTAGCTGTGCAGAGGAAGAACAACAAGAAGAAGAAATATCTCGAAATATGTCCGTCAGGCCAGTTCCTTTGAGCTGAATCTGCAAATATCTCGGAAACGAAGCGAGCTATGGCAAAATGTTAAGAGACGTTTTTTATAGAGAATTATGTTTCCTACAATTTATGTTCTATGATATTTTTTGATCAGAAGCGTAGTTTTCGAGATATATCGAGATATTTAAAAGTTCCGAAGCCGCACCAACATAATAGGGATACAGAAACACCGTGGCCCCTTTCTTTGAGATAACTCTGCACTATTGCGAGCTGGAAATGCCACTTCCAGTTTAGCTGTGCAGAAGAAGAACAACAAGAAGAAGAAATATCTCGGAATATGTCCGTTAGGCCCCTTCCCGTGAGATAAATCTGCAAATATCTCGGAAACGAAGCGAGCTATGGCAAAATGTTAAGAGACCTCTTTTGTAGAGAATTAAGTTTCCTACTTTTTATGTTCTATGATATTTTTTGATCAGATGCGTAGTTCTCGAGATATATCGAGATATTTAAAAGTTCCGAAGCCGCACCAACATAATAGAGATACAGAAACACCGTGGCCCCTTTCTTTGGGATAACTCCGCACTATTGCGAGCTGCAAATGCCACTTCCAGCTTAGCTGTGCAGAAGAAGAACAACAAGAAGAAGAAATATCTCGAAATATGTCCGTCAGACCCCTTCCCTTGAGATGAATCTGCAAATATCTCGGAAACGAAGCGAGCTATGGCAAAATGTTAAGAGACCTTTTTTGTAGAGAATTATGTTTCCTACAATTTACGTTCTATGATATTTTTTGATCAGAAGCGTAGTTTTCGATATATATCGAGATATTTAAAAGTTCCGAAGCCGCACCAATATAATAGAGATACAGAAACACCGTGGCCCCTTTCTTTGAGATAACTCTGCACTAGTGCGAGCCGCAAATGCCACTTCCAGCTTAGCTGTGCAGAGGAAGAACAACAAGAAGAAGAAATATCTCGAAACATGTCCGTCAGGCCAGTTCCTTTGAGCTGAATCTGCAAATATCTCGGAAACGAAGCGAGCTATGGCAAAATGTTAAGAGACGATTTTTGTAGAGAATTATGTTTCCTACAATTTATCTTCTATGATATTTTGTGATCAGAAGCGTAGTTTTCGAGATATATCGAGATATTTAAAAGTTCCGAAGACGCACCAACATAATAGAGATACAGAAACACCGTGGCCCCTTTCTTTGAGATAACTGTGCACTAGTTGCGAGCCGCAAATGCCACTTCCAGCTTAGCTGTGCAGAAGAAGAACAACAAGAAGAAGAAATATCTCGAAATATGTCCGTCAGGCCCCTTCCCTTGAGATATATGTGCAAATATCTCGGAAACGAAGCGAGCTATGGCAAAATGTTAAGAGACCGTTTTTGTAGAGAATTAAGTTTCCTACTTTTTATGTTCTATGATATTTTTCGATCAGAGGCGTAGTTCTCGAGATATATCAAGATATTTAAAAGTTCCGAAGCCGCACCAACATAATAGAGATACAGAAACACCGTGGCCCCTTTCTTTGAGATAACTCTGCACGATTGCGAGCTGGAAATGCCACTTCCAGTTTAGCTGTGCAGAAGAAGAACAACAAGAAGAAGAAATATCTCGAAATATGTCCATCAGGACCCTTCCCTTGAGATAAATCTGCAAATATCTCGGAAACGAAGCGAGCTATGGCAAAATGTTAAGAGACCTTTTTTGTAGAGAATTATGTTTCCTACTTTTTATGTTCTATGATATTTTTTGATCAGATGCGTAGTTCTCGAGATATATCAAGATATTTAAAAGTTCCGAAGCCGCACCAACATAATAGAGATACAGAAACACCGTGGCCCCTTTCTTTGAGATAACTCTGCACTATTGCGAGCTGCAAATGCCACTTCCAGCTTAGCTGTGCAGAAGAAGAACAACAAGAAGAAGAAATATCTCGAAATATGTCCGTCAGGCCCCTTCCCTTGAGATAAATCTGCAAATATCTCGGAAACGAAGAGAGCTATGGCAAAATGTTAAGAGACCTTTTTTGTAGAGAATTAAGTTTCCTACTTTTTATGTTCTATGATATTTTTTGATCAGATGCGTAGTTCTCGAGATATATCAAGATATTTAAAAGTTCCGAAGCCGCACCAACATAATAGAGATACAGAAACACCGTGGCCCCTTTCTTTCAGATAACTATGCACTATTGCGAGCTGCAAATGCCACTTCCAGCTTAGCTGTGCAGAAGAACAACAAGAAGAAGAAATATCTCGAAATATGTCCGTCAGGCCCCTTCCCTTGAGATAAATCTGCAAATATCTCGGAAACGAAGAGAGCTATGGCAAAATGTTAAGAGACTTTTTTTGTAGAGAATTAAGTTTCCTACTTTTTATGTTCTATGATATTTTTTGATCTGATGCGTAGTTCTCGAGATATATCAAGATATTTAAAAGTTCCGAAGCCGCACCAACATAATAGAGATACAGAAACACCGTGGCCCCTTTCTTTGAGATAACTCTGCACTATTGCGAGCTGGAAATGCCACTTCCAGCTTAGCTGTGCAGAAGAAGAACAACAAGAAGAAGAAATATCTCGAAATATGTCCGTCAGGCCCCTTCCCTTGAGATATATCAGCAAATATCTCGGAAACGAAGCGAGCTATGGCAAAATGTTAAGAGACCTTTTTTGTAGAGAATTATGTTTCCTACAATTTATGTTCTATGATATTTTTTGATCAGAAGCCTAGTTTTCGAGATACATCGAGATATTTAAAAGTTCCGAAGCCGCACCAACATAATAGAGATACAGAAACACCGTGGCCCCTTTCTTTGAGATAACTCTGCACTATTGCGAGCTGTAAATGCCACTTCCAGCTTAGCTGTGCAGAAGAAGAACAACAAGAAGAAGAAATATCTCGAAATATGTCCGTCAGGCCCCTTCCCTTGAGATATATCTGCAAATATCTCGCAAACGAAGCGAGCTATGGCAAAATGTTAAGAGACCTTCTTTGTAGAGAATTATGTTTCCTACAATTTATGTTCTATGATATTTTTTGATCAGATGCGTAGTTTTCGAGATACATCGAGATATTTAAAAGTTCCGAAGCCGCACCAACATAATAGAGATACAGAAACACCGTGGCCCCTTTCTTTGAGATAACTCTGCACTATTGCGAGCCGCAAATGCCACTTCCAGCTTAGCTGTGCAGAAGAAGAACAACAAGAAGAAGAAATATCTCGAAATATGTCCGTCAGGCCCCTTCCCTTGAGATATATCTGCAAATATCTCGCAAACGAAGCGAGCTATGGCAAAATGTTAAGAGACCTTTTTTGTAGAGAATTATGTTTCCTACAATTTATGTTCTATGATATTTTTTGATCAGATGCGTAGCTCTCGAGATATATCAAGATATTTAAAAGTTCCGAAGCCGCACCAACATAATAGAGATACAGAAACACCGTGGCCCCTTTCTTTGAGATAACTCTGCACTATTGCGAGCTGTAAATGCCACTTCCAGCTTAGCTGTGCAGAAGAAGAACAACAAGAAGAAGAAATATCTCGAAATATGTCCGTCAGGCCCCTTCCCTTGAGATATATCTGCAAATATCTCGGAAACGAAGCGAGCTATGGCAAAATGTTAAGAGACCTTTTTTGTAGAGAATTAAGTTTCCTACTTTTTATGTTCTATGATATTTTTTGATCAGATGCGTAGTTCTCGAGATATATCAAGATATTTAAAAGTTCCGAAGCCGCACCAACATAATAGAGATACAGAAACACCGTGGCCCCTTTCTTTGAGATAACTCTGCACTATTGCGAGCTGCAAATGCCACTTCCAGCTTAGCTGTGCAGAGGAAGAACAACAAGAAGAAGAAATATCTCGAAATATGTCCGTCAGGCCAGTTCCTTTGAGCTGAATCTGCAAATATCTCGGAAACAAAGCGAGCTATGGCAAAATGTTAAGAGACGTTTTTTATAGAGAATTATGCTTCCTACAATTTATGTTCTATGATATTTTTTGATCAGAAGCGTAGTTTTCGAGATATATCGAGATATTTAAAAGTTCCGAAGCCGCACCAACATAATAGGGATACAGAAACACCGTGGCCCCTTTCTTGAGATAACTCTGCACTAGGCGAGCCGCAAATGCCACTTCCAGCTTAGCTGTGCAGAAGAAGAACAACAAGAAGAAGAAATATCTCGAAATATGTCCGTCAGGCCCCTTCCCTTGAGATAAATCTGCAAATATCTCGGAAACGAAGCGAGCTATGGCAAAATGTTAAGAGAACTTTTTTGTAGAGAATTAAGTTTCCTACTTTTTATGTTCTATGATATTTTTTGATCAGATGCGTAGTTCTCGAGATATATCAAGATATTTAAAAGTTCCGAAGCCGCACCAACATAATAGAGATACAGAAACACCGTGGCCCCTTTCTTTGAGATAACTCTGCACTATTGCGAGCTGCAAATGCCACTTCCAGCTTAGCTGTGCAGAAGAAGAACAACAAGAAGAAGAAATATCTCGAAATATGTCCGTCAGGCCCCTTCCCTTGAGATAAATCTGCAAATATCTCGGAAACGAAGCGAGCTATGGCAAAATGTTAAGCGACTTTATTTGTAGAGAATTAAGTTTCCTACTTTTTACGTTCTATGATATTTTTTAATCAGATGCGTAGTTCTCGAGATATATAAAGATATTTTAAAGTTCCGAAGCCGCACCAACATAATAGAGATACAGAAACACCGTGGCCCCTTTCTTCGAGATAACTCTGCACTATTGCGAGCTGCAAATGCCACTTCCAGCTTAGCTGTGCAGAAGAAGAACAACAAGAAGAAGAAATATCTCGAAAAATGTCCGTCAGGCCCCTTCCCTTGAGATAAATCTGCAAATATCTCGGAAACGAAGCGAGCTATGGCAAAATGTTAAGAGACCTTTTTTGTAGAGAATTAAGTTTCCTACTTTTTATGTTCTATGATATTTTTTGATCAGATGCGTAGTTCTCGAGATATATCAAGATATTTAAAAGTTCCGAAGCCGCACCAACATAATAGAGATACAGAAACACCGTGGCCCCTTTCTTTGAGATAACTCTGCACTATTGCGAGCTGCAAATGCCACTTCCAGCTTAGCTGTGCAGAGGAAGAACAACAAGAAGAAGAAATATCTCGAAATATGTCCGTCAGGCAAGGTCCTTTGAGTTGAATCTGCAAATATCTCGGAAACGAAGCGAGGTATGGCAAAATGTTAAGAGACCTTTTTTGTAGAGAATTATGTTTCCTACAATTTATGTTCTATGATATTTTTTGATCAGAAGCGTAGTTTTCGAGATATATCGAGATATTAAAAAGTTCCGAAGCCGCACCAACATAATAGAGATACAGAAACACCGTGGCCCCTTTCTTTGAGATAACTCTGCACTATTGCGAGCTGGAAATGCCACTTCCAGTTTAGCTGTGCAGAAGAAGAACAACAAGAAGAAGAAATATCTCGAAATATGTCCGTTAGGCCCCTTCCCTTGAGATAAATCTGCAAATATCTCGGAAACGAAGCGAGCTATGGCAAAATGTTAAGAGACCTTTTTTGTAGAGAATTAAGTTTCCTACTTTTTATGTTCTATGATATTTTTTGATCAGATGCGTAGTTCTCGAGATATATCAAGATATTTAAAAGTTCCGAAGCCGCACCAACATAATAGAGATACAGAAACACCGTGGCCCCTTTCTTTGAGATAACTCTGCACTATTGCGAGCTGCAAATGCCACTTCCAGCTTAGCTGTGCAGAAGAAGAACAACAAGAAGAAGAAATATCTCGAAATATGTCCGTCAGGCCCCTTCCCTTGAGATATATCTGCAAATATCTCGGAAACGAAGCGAGCTATGGCAAAATGTTAAGAGACCTTTTTTGTAGAGAATTATGTTTCCTACAATTTAGGTTCTATGATATTTTTTAATCAGATGCGTAGTTCTCGAGATATATAAAGATATTTTAAAGTTCCGAAGCCGCACCAACATAATAGAGATACAGAAACACCGTGGCCCCTTTCTTTGAGATAACTCTGCACTATTGCGAGCTGCAAATGCCACTTCCAGCTTAGCTGTGCAGAAGAAGAACAACAAGAAGAAGAAATATCTCGAAAAATGTCCGTCAGGCCCCTTCCCTTGAGATAAATCTGCAAATATCTCGGAAACGAAGCGAGCTATGGCAAAATGTTAAGAGACCTTTTTTGTAGAGAATTAAGTTTCCTACTTTTTATGTTCTATGATATTTTTTGATCAGATGCGTAGTTCTCGAGATATATCAAGATATTTAAAAGTTCCGAAGCCGCACCAACATAATAGAGATACAGAAACACCGTGGCCCCTTTCTTTGAGATAACTCTGCACTATTGCGAGCTGCAAATGCCACTTCCAGCTTAGCTGTGCAGAGGAAGAACAACAAGAAGAAGAAATATCTCGAAATATGTCCGTCAGGCAAGGTCCTTTGAGTTGAATCTGCAAATATCTCGGAAACGAAGCGAGCTATGGCAAAATGTTAAGAGACCTTTTTTGTAGAGAATTATGTTTCCTACAATTTATGTTCTATGATATTTTTTGATCAGAAGCGTAGTTTTCGAGATATATCGAGATATTTAAAAGTTCCGAAGCCGCACCAACATAATAGAGATACAGAAACACCGTGGCCCCTTTCTTTGAGATAACTCTGCACTATTGCGAGCTGGAAATGCCACTTCCAGTTTAGCTGTGCAGAAGAAGAACAACAAGAAGAAGAAATATCTCGAAATATGTCCGTTAGGCCCCTTCCCTTGAGATAAATCTGCAAATATCTCGGAAACGAAGCGAGCTATGGCAAAATGTTAAGAGACCTTTTTTGTAGAGAATTAAGTTTCCTACTTTTTATGTTCTATGATATTTTTTGATCAGATGCGTAGTTCTCGAGATATATCAAGATATTTAAAAGTTCCGAAGCCGCACCAACATAATAGAGATACAGAAACACCGTGGCCCCTTTCTTTGAGATAACTCTGCACTATTGCGAGCTGCAAATGCCACTTCCAGCTTAGCTGTGCAGAAGAAGAACAACAAGAAGAAGAAATATCTCGAAATATGTCCGTCAGGCCCCATCCCTTGAGATAAATCTGCAAATATCTCGGAAACGAAGCGAGCTATGGCAAAATGTTAAGAGACCTTTTTTGTAGAGAATTAAGTTTCCTACTTTTTATGTTCTATGATATTTTTTGATCAGATGCGTAGTTCTCGAGATATATCAAGATATTTAAAAGTTCCGAAGCCGCACCAACATAATAGAGATACAGAAACACCGTGGCCCCTTTCTTTGAGATAACTCTGCACTATTGCGAGCTGCAAATGCCACTTCCAGCTTAGCTGTGCAGAGGAAGAACAACAAGAAGAAGAAATATCTCGAAATATGTCCGTCAGGCAAGGTCCTTTGAGTTGAATCTGCAAATATCTCGGAAACGAAGCGAGCTATGGCAAAATGTTAAGAGACCTTTTTTGTAGAGAATTATGTTTCCTACAATTTATGTTCTATGATATTTTTTGATCAGAAGCGTAGTTTTCGAGATATATCGAGATATTTAAAAGTTCCGAAGCCGCACCAACATAATAGAGATACAGAAACACCGTGGCCCCTTTCTTTGAGATAACTCTGCACTATTGCGAGCTGGAAATGCCACTTCCAGTTTAGCTGTGCAGAAGAAGAACAACAAGAAGAAGAAATATCTCGAAATATGTCCGTTAGGCCCCTTCCCTTGAGATAAATCTGCAAATATCTCGGAAACGAAGCGAGCTATGGCAAAATGTTAAGAGACCTTTTTTGTAGAGAATTAAGTTTCCTACTTTTTATGTTCTATGATATTTTTTGATCAGATGCGTAGTTCTCGAGATATATCAAGATATTTAAAAGTTCCGAAGCCGCACCAACATAATAGAGATACAGAAACACCGTGGCCCCTTTCTTTGAGATAACTCTGCACTATTGCGAGCTGCAAATGCCACTTCCAGCTTAGCTGTGCAGAAGAAGAACAACAAGAAGAAGAAATATCTCGAAATATGTCCGTCAGGCCCCTTCCCTTGAGATATATCTGCAAATATCTCGGAAACGAAGCGAGCTATGGCAAAATGTTAAGCGACCTTTTTTGTAGAGAATTATGTTTCCTACAATTTAGGTTCTATGATATTTTTTGATCAGAAGCGTAGTTTTCGAGATATATCGAGATATTTAAAAGTTCCGAAGCCGCACCAACATAATAGAGATACAGAAACACCGTGGCCCCTTTCTTTGAGATAACTCTGCACTATTGCGAGCTGGAAATGCCACTTCCAGCTTAGCTGTGCAGAAGAAGAACAACAAGAAGAAGAAATATCTCGAAATATGTCCGTCAGGCCCCATCCCTTGAGATAAATCTGCAAATATCTCGGAAACGAAGAGAGCTATGGCAAAATGTTAAGAGACCTTTTTTGTAGAGAATTAAGTTTCCTACTTTTCATGTTCTATGATATTTTTTGATCAGGTGCGTAGTTCTCGAGATATATCAAGATATTTAAAAGTTCCGAACCCGCACCAACATAATAGAGATACAGAAACACCGTGGCCCCTTTCTTTGAGATAACTCTGCACTATTGCGAGCTGTAAATGCCACTTCCAGCTTAGCTGTGCAGAAGAAGAACAACAAGAAGAAGAAATATCTCGAAATATGTCCGTCAGGCCCCTTCCCTTGAGATATATCTGCAAATATCTCGGAAACGAAGCGAGCTATGGCAAAATGTTGAGAGACCTTTTTTGTAGAGAATTATGCTTCCTACAATTTATGTTCTATGATATTTTTTGATCAGAAGCGTAGTTTTCGAGATATATCGAGATATTTAAAAGTTCCGAAGCCGCACCAACATAATAGAGATACAGAAACACCGTGGCCCCTTTCTTTGAGATAACTCTGCACTAGTGCGAGCCGCAAATGCCACTTCCAGCTTAGCTGTGCAGAAGAAGAACAACAAGAAGAAGAAATATCTCGAAATATGTCCGTCAGGCCCCTTCCCTTGAGATAAATATGCAAATATCTCGGAAACGAAGCGAGCTATGGCAAAATGTTAAGAGACCTTTTTTGTAGAGAATTAGGTTTCCTACTTTTTATGTTCTATGATATTTTTTGATCAGATGCGTAGTTCTCGAGATATATCAAGATATTTAAAAGTTCCGAAGCCGCACCAACATAATAGAGATACAGAAACACCGTGGCCCCTTTCTTTGAGATAACTCTGCACTATTGCGAGCTGCAAATGCCACTTCCAGCTTAGCTGTGCAGAGGAAGAACAACAAGAAGAAGAAATATCTCGAAATATGTCCGTCAGGCCACTTCCTTTGAGTTGAATCTGCAAATATCTCGGAAACGAAGCGAGCTATGGCAAAATGTTAAGAGACCTTTTTTGTAGAGAATTATGTTTCCTACAATTTATGTTCTATGATATTTTTTGATCAGAAGCGTAGTTTTCGAGATATATCGAGATATTTAAAAGTTCCGAAGCCGCACCAACATAATAGAGATACAGAAACACCGTGGCCCCTTTCTTTGAGATAACTCTGCACTAGTGCGAGCCGCAAATGCCACTTCCAGCTTAGCTGTGCAGAAGAAGAACAACAAGAAGAAGAAATATCTCGAAATATGTCCGTCAGGCCCCTTCCCTTGAGATAAATCTGCACATAACTCGGAAACGAAGCGAGCTATGGCAAAATGTGAAGAGACCTTTTGTGTAGAGAATTAAGTTTCCTACTTTTTATCTTCTATGATATTTTTTGATCAGATGCGTAGTTCTCGAGATATATCAAGATATTTAAAAGTTCCGAAGCCGCACCAACATAATAGAGATACAGAAACACCGTGGCCCCTCTCTTTGAGATAACTCTGCACTATTGCGAGCTGGAAATGCCACTTCCAGTTTAGCTGTGCAGAAGAAGAACAACAAGAAGAAGAAATATCTCGAAATATGTCGGTTAGGCCCCTTCCCTTGAGATAAATGTGCAAATATCTCGGAAACGAAGCGAGCTATGGCAAAATGTTGAGAGACCTTTTTTGTAGAGAATTAAGTTTCCTACTTTTTATGTTCTATGATATTTTTTGATCAGATGCGTAGTTCTCGAGATATATCAAGATATTTAAAAGTTCCGAAGCCGCACCAACATAATAGAGATACAGAAACACCGTGGCCCCTTTCTTTGAGATAACTCTGCACTATTGCGAGCTGCAAATGCCACTTCCAGCTTAGCTGTGCAGAGGAAGAACAACAAGAAGAAGAAATATCTCGAAATATGTCCGTCAGGCCAGTTCCTTTGAGTTGAATCTGCAAATATCTCGGAAACGAAGCGAGCTATGGCAAAATGTTAAGAGACCTTTTTTGTAGAGAATTATGTTTCCTACAATTTATGTTCTATGATATTTTTTGATCAGAAGCGTAGTTTTCGAGATATATCGAGATATTTAAAAGTTCCGAAGCCGCACCAACATAATAGAGATACAGAAACACCGTGGCCCCTTTCTTTGAGATAACTCTGCACTAGTGCGAGCCGCAAATGCCACTTCCAGCTTAGCTGTGCAGAAGAAGAACAACAAGAAGAAGAAATATCTCGAAATATGTCCGTCAGGCCCCTTCCCTTGAGATAAATCTGCACATAACTCGGAAACGAAGCGAGCTATGGCAAAATGTGAAGAGACCTTTTGTGTAGAGAATTAAGTTTCCTACTTTTTATCTTCTATGATATTTTTTGATCAGAAGCGTAGTTTTCGAGATATATCGAGATATTTAAAAGTTCCGAAGCCGCACCAACATAATAGAGATACAGAAACACCGTGGCCCCTTTCTTTGAGATAACTCTGCACTATTGCGAGCTGGAAATGCCACTTCCAGTTTAGCTGTGCAGAAGAAGAACAACAAGAAGAAGAAATATCTCGAAATATGTCCGTTAGGCCCCTTCCCTTGAGATAAATCTGCAAATATCTCGGAAACGAAGCGAGCTATGGCAAAATGTTAAGAGACCTTTTTTGTAGAGAATTAAGTTTCCTACTTTTTATGTTCTATGATATTTTTTGATCAGATGCGTAGTTCTCGAGATATATCAAGATATTTAAAAGTTCCGAAGCCGCACCAACATAATAGAGATACAGAAACACCGTGGCCCCTTTCTTTGAGATAACTCTGCACTATTGCGAGCTGCAAATGCCACTTCCAGCTTAGCTGTGCAGAAGAAGAACAACAAGAAGAAGAAATATCTCGAAATATGTCCGTCAGGCCCCTTCCCTTGAGATATATCTGCAAATATCTCGGAAACGAAGCGAGCTATGGCAAAATGTTAAGAGACCTTTTTTGTAGAGAATTATGTTTCCTACAATTTAGGTTCTATGATATTTTTTAATCAGATGCGTAGTTCTCGAGATATATAAAGATATTTTAAAGTTCCGAAGCCGCACCAACATAATAGAGATACAGAAACACCGTGGCCCCTTTCTTTGAGATAACTCTGCACTATTGCGAGCTGCAAATGCCACTTCCAGCTTAGCTGTGCAGAAGAAGAACAACAAGAAGAAGAAATATCTCGAAAAATGTCCGTCAGGCCCCTTCCCTTGAGATAAATCTGCAAATATCTCGGAAACGAAGCGAGCTATGGCAAAATGTTAAGAGACCTTTTTTGTAGAGAATTAAGTTTCCTACTTTTTATGTTCTATGATATTTTTTGATCAGATGCGTAGTTCTCGAGATATATCAAGATATTTAAAAGTTCCGAAGCCGCACCAACATAATAGAGATACAGAAACACCGTGGCCCCTTTCTTTGAGATAACTCTGCACTATTGCGAGCTGCAAATGCCACTTCCAGCTTAGCTGTGCAGAGGAAGAACAACAAGAAGAAGAAATATCTCGAAATATGTCCGTCAGGCAAGGTCCTTTGAGTTGAATCTGCAAATATCTCGGAAACGAAGCGAGCTATGGCAAAATGTTAAGAGACCTTTTTTGTAGAGAATTATGTTTCCTACAATTTATGTTCTATGATATTTTTTGATCAGAAGCGTAGTTTTCGAGATATATCGAGATATTTAAAAGTTCCGAAGCCGCACCAACATAATAGAGATACAGAAACACCGTGGCCCCTTTCTTTGAGATAACTCTGCACTATTGCGAGCTGGAAATGCCACTTCCAGTTTAGCTGTGCAGAAGAAGAACAACAAGAAGAAGAAATATCTCGAAATATGTCCGTTAGGCCCCTTCCCTTGAGATAAATCTGCAAATATCTCGGAAACGAAGCGAGCTATGGCAAAATGTTAAGAGACCTTTTTTGTAGAGAATTAAGTTTCCTACTTTTTATGTTCTATGATATTTTTTGATCAGATGCGTAGTTCTCGAGATATATCAAGATATTTAAAAGTTCCGAAGCCGCACCAACATAATAGAGATACAGAAACACCGTGGCCCCTTTCTTTGAGATAACTCTGCACTATTGCGAGCTGCAAATGCCACTTCCAGCTTAGCTGTGCAGAAGAAGAACAACAAGAAGAAGAAATATCTCGAAATATGTCCGTCAGGCCCCTTCCCTTGAGATATATCTGCAAATATCTCGGAAACGAAGCGAGCTATGGCAAAATGTTAAGCGACCTTTTTTGTAGAGAATTATGTTTCCTACAATTTAGGTTCTATGATATTTTTTGATCAGAAGCGTAGTTTTCGAGATATATCGAGATATTTAAAAGTTCCGAAGCCGCACCAACATAATAGAGATACAGAAACACCGTGGCCCCTTTCTTTGAGATAACTCTGCACTATTGCGAGCTGGAAATGCCACTTCCAGCTTAGCTGTGCAGAAGAAGAACAACAAGAAGAAGAAATATCTCGAAATATGTCCGTCAGGCCCCATCCCTTGAGATAAATCTGCAAATATCTCGGAAACGAAGAGAGCTATGGCAAAATGTTAAGAGACCTTTTTTGTAGAGAATTAAGTTTCCTACTTTTCATGTTCTATGATATTTTTTGATCAGGTGCGTAGTTCTCGAGATATATCAAGATATTTAAAAGTTCCGAACCCGCACCAACATAATAGAGATACAGAAACACCGTGGCCCCTTTCTTTGAGATAACTCTGCACTATTGCGAGCTGTAAATGCCACTTCCAGCTTAGCTGTGCAGAAGAAGAACAACAAGAAGAAGAAATATCTCGAAATATGTCCGTCAGGCCCCTTCCCTTGAGATATATCTGCAAATATCTCGGAAACGAAGCGAGCTATGGCAAAATGTTGAGAGACCTTTTTTGTAGAGAATTATGCTTCCTACAATTTATGTTCTATGATATTTTTTGATCAGAAGCGTAGTTTTCGAGATATATCGAGATATTTAAAAGTTCCGAAGCCGCACCAACATAATAGAGATACAGAAACACCGTGGCCCCTTTCTTTGAGATAACTCTGCACTAGTGCGAGCCGCAAATGCCACTTCCAGCTTAGCTGTGCAGAAGAAGAACAACAAGAAGAAGAAATATCTCGAAATATGTCCGTCAGGCCCCTTCCCTTGAGATAAATATGCAAATATCTCGGAAACGAAGCGAGCTATGGCAAAATGTTAAGAGACCTTTTTTGTAGAGAATTAGGTTTCCTACTTTTTATGTTCTATGATATTTTTTGATCAGATGCGTAGTTCTCGAGATATATCAAGATATTTAAAAGTTCCGAAGCCGCACCAACATAATAGAGATACAGAAACACCGTGGCCCCTTTCTTTGAGATAACTCTGCACTATTGCGAGCTGCAAATGCCACTTCCAGCTTAGCTGTGCAGAGGAAGAACAACAAGAAGAAGAAATATCTCGAAATATGTCCGTCAGGCCACTTCCTTTGAGTTGAATCTGCAAATATCTCGGAAACGAAGCGAGCTATGGCAAAATGTTAAGAGACCTTTTTTGTAGAGAATTATGTTTCCTACAATTTATGTTCTATGATATTTTTTGATCAGAAGCGTAGTTTTCGAGATATATCGAGATATTTAAAAGTTCCGAAGCCGCACCAACATAATAGAGATACAGAAACACCGTGGCCCCTTTCTTTGAGATAACTCTGCACTAGTGCGAGCCGCAAATGCCACTTCCAGCTTAGCTGTGCAGAAGAAGAACAACAAGAAGAAGAAATATCTCGAAATATGTCCTTCAGGCCCCTTCCCTTGAGATAAATCTGCACATAACTCGGAAACGAAGCGAGCTATGGCAAAATGTGAAGAGACCTTTTGTGTAGAGAATTAAGTTTCCTACTTTTTATCTTCTATGATATTTTTTGATCAGATGCGTAGTTCTCGAGATATATCAAGATATTTAAAAGTTCCGAAGCCGCACCAACATAATAGAGATACAGAAACACCGTGGCCCCTCTCTTTGAGATAACTCTGCACTATTGCGAGCTGGAAATGCCACTTCCAGTTTAGCTGTGCAGAAGAAGAACAACAAGAAGAAGAAATATCTCGAAATATGTCGGTTAGGCCCCTTCCCTTGAGATAAATGTGCAAATATCTCGGAAACGAAGCGAGCTATGGCAAAATGTTGAGAGACCTTTTTTGTAGAGAATTAAGTTTCCTACTTTTTATGTTCTATGATATTTTTTGATCAGATGCGTAGTTCTCGAGATATATCAAGATATTTAAAAGTTCCGAAGCCGCACCAACATAATAGAGATACAGAAACACCGTGGCCCCTTTCTTTGAGATAACTCTGCACTATTGCGAGCTGCAAATGCCACTTCCAGCTTAGCTGTGCAGAGGAAGAACAACAAGAAGAAGAAATATCTCGAAATATGTCCGTCAGGCCAGTTCCTTTGAGTTGAATCTGCAAATATCTCGGAAACGAAGCGAGCTATGGCAAAATGTTAAGAGACCTTTTTTGTAGAGAATTATGTTTCCTACAATTTATGTTCTATGATATTTTTTGATCAGAAGCGTAGTTTTCGAGATATATCGAGATATTTAAAAGTTCCGAAGCCGCACCAACATAATAGAGATACAGAAACACCGTGGCCCCTTTCTTTGAGATAACTCTGCACTAGTGCGAGCCGCAAATGCCACTTCCAGCTTAGCTGTGCAGAAGAAGAACAACAAGAAGAAGAAATATCTCGAAATATGTCCGTCAGGCCCCTTCCCTTGAGATAAATCTGCACATAACTCGGAAACGAAGCGAGCTATGGCAAAATGTGAAGAGACCTTTTGTGTAGAGAATTAAGTTTCCTACTTCTTATCTTCTATGATATTTTTTGATCAGATGCGTAGTTCTCGAGATATATCAAGATATTTAAAAGTTCCGAAGCCGCACCAACATAATAGAGATACAGAAACACCGTGGCCCCTCTCTTTGAGATAACTCTGCACTATTGCGAGCTGGAAATGCCACTTCCAGTTTAGCTGTGCAGAAGAAGAACAACAAGAAGAAGAAATATCTCGAAATATGTCCGTTAGGCCCCTTCCCTTGAGATAAATGTGCAAATATCTCGGAAACGAAGCGAGCTATGGCAAAATGTTGAGAGACCTTTTTTGTAGAGAATTAAGTTTCCTACTTTTTATGTTCTATGATATTTTTTGATCAGATGCGTAGTTCTCGAGATATATCAAGATATTTAAAAGTTCCGAAGCCGCACCAACATAATAGAGATACAGAAACACCGTGGCCCCTTTCTTTGAGATAACTCTGCACTATTGCGAGCTGCAAATGCCACTTCCAGCTTAGCTGTGCAGAGGAAGAACAACAAGAAGAAGAAATATCTCGAAATATGTCCGTCAGGCCACTTCCTTTGAGTTGAATCTGCAAATATCTCGGAAACGAAGCGAGCTATGGCAAAATGTTAAGAGACCTTTTTTGTAGAGAATTATGTTTCCTACAATTTATGTTCTATGATATTTTTTGATCAGAAGCGTAGTTTTCGAGATATATCGAGATATTTAAAAGTTCCGAAGCCGCACCAACATAATAGAGATACAGAAACACCGTGGCCCCTTTCTTTGAGATAACTCTGCACTATTGCGAGCTGCAAATGCCACTTCCAGCTTAGCTGTGCAGAAGAAGAACAACAAGAAGAAGAAATATCTCGAAATATGTCCGTCAGGCCCCATCCCTTGAGATAAATCTGCAAATATCTCGGAAACGAAGAGAGCTATGGCAAAATGTTAAGAGACCTTTTTTGTAGAGAATTAAGTTTCCTACTTTTTATCTTCTATGATATTTTTTGATCAGATGCGTAGTTCTCGAGATATATCAAGATATTTAAAAGTTCCGAAGCCGCACCAACATAATAGAGATACAGAAACACCGTGGCCCCTCTCTTTGAGATAACTCTGCACTATTGCGAGCTGGAAATGCCACTTCCAGTTTAGCTGTGCAGAAGAAGAACAACAAGAAGAAGAAATATCTCGAAATATGTCCGTTAGGCCCCTTCCCTTGAGATAAATGTGCAAATATCTCGGAAACGAAGCGAGCTATGGCAAAATGTTGAGAGACCTTTTTTGTAGAGAATTAAGTTTCCTACTTTTTATGTTCTATGATATTTTTTGATCAGAAGCGTAGTTCTCGAGATATATCAAGATATTTAAAAGTTCCGAAGCCGCACCAACATAATAGAGATACAGAAACACCGTGGCCCCTTTCTTTGAGATAACTCTGCACTAGTGCGAGCCGCAAATGCCACTTCCAGCTTAGCTGTGCAGAAGAAGAACAACAAGAAGAAGAAATATCTCGAAATATGTCCGTCAGGCCCCTTCCCTTGAGATAAATATGCAAATATCTCGGAAACGAAGCGAGCTATGGCAAAATGTTAAGAGACCTTTTTTGTAGAGAATTAGGTTTCCTACTTTTTATGTTCTATGATATTTTTTGATCAGATGCGTAGTTCTCGAGATATATCAAGATATTTAAAAGTTCCGAAGCCGCACCAACATAATAGAGATACAGAAACACCGTGGCCCCTTTCTTTGAGATAACTCTGCACTATTGCGAGCTGCAAATGCCACTTCCAGCTTAGCTGTGCAGAGGAAGAACAACAAGAAGAAGAAATATCTCGAAATATGTCCGTCAGGCCAGTTCCTTTGAGTTGAATCTGCAAATATCTCGGAAACGAAGCGAGCTATGGCAAAATGTTAAGAGACCTTTTTTGTAGAGAATTATGTTTCCTACAATTTATGTTCTATGATATTTTTTGATCAGAAGCGTAGTTTTCGAGATATATCGAGATATTTAAAAGTTCCGAAGCCGCACCAACATAATAGAGATACAGAAACACCGTGGCCCCTTTCTTTGAGATAACTCTGCACTAGTGCGAGCCGCAAATGCCACTTCCAGCTTAGCTGTGCAGAAGAAGAACAACAAGAAGAAGAAATATCTCGAAATATGTCCGTCAGGCCCCTTCCCTTGAGATAAATCTGCACATAACTCGGAAACGAAGCGAGCTATGGCAAAATGTGAAGAGACCTTTTGTGTAGAGAATTAAGTTTCCTACTTTTTATCTTCTATGATATTTTTTGATCAGATGCGTAGTTCTCGAGATATATCAAGATATTTAAAAGTTCCGAAGCCGCACCAACATAATAGAGATACAGAAACACCGTGGCCCCTCTCTTTGAGATAACTCTGCACTATTGCGAGCTGGAAATGCCACTTCCAGTTTAGCTGTGCAGAAGAAGAACAACAAGAAGAAGAAATATCTCGAAATATGTCGGTTAGGCCCCTTCCCTTGAGATAAATGTGCAAATATCTCGGAAACGAAGCGAGCTATGGCAAAATGTTGAGAGACCTTTTTTGTAGAGAATTAAGTTTCCTACTTTTTATGTTCTATGATATTTTTTGATCAGATGCGTAGTTCTCGAGATATATCAAGATATTTAAAAGTTCCGAAGCCGCACCAACATAATAGAGATACAGAAACACCGTGGCCCCTTTCTTTGAGATAACTCTGCACTATTGCGAGCTGCAAATGCCACTTCCAGCTTAGCTGTGCAGAGGAAGAACAACAAGAAGGAGAAATATCTCGAAATATGTCCGTCAGGCCAGTTCCTTTGAGTTGAATCTGCAAATATCTCGGAAACGAAGCGAGCTATGGCAAAATGTTAAGAGACCTTTTTTGTAGAGAATTATGTTTCCTACAATTTATGTTCTATGATATTTTTTGATCAGAAGCGTAGTTTTCGAGATATATCGAGATATTTAAAAGTTCCGAAGCCGCACCAACATAATAGAGATACAGAAACACCGTGGCCCCTTTCTTTGAGATAACTCTGCACTAGTGCGAGCCGCAAATGCCACTTCCAGCTTAGCTGTGCAGAAGAAGAACAACAAGAAGAAGAAATATCTCGAAATATGTCCGTCAGGCCCCTTCCCTTGAGATAAATCTGCACATAACTCGGAAACGAAGCGAGCTATGGCAAAATGTGAAGAGACCTTTTTTGTAGAGAATTAAGTTTCCTACTTTTTATGTTCTATGATATTTTTTGATCAGATGCGTAGTTCTCGAGATATATCAAGATATTTAAAAGTTCCGAAGCCGCACCAACATAATAGAGATACAGAAACACCGTGGCCCCTTTCTTTGAGATAACTCTGCACTATTGCGAGCTGCAAATGCCACTTCCAGCTTAGCTGTGCAGAGGAAGAACAACAAGAAGAAGAAATATCTCGAAATATGTCCGTCAGGCAAGGTCCTTTGAGTTGAATCTGCAAATATCTCGGAAACGAAGCGAGCTATGGCAAAATGTTAAGAGACCTTTTTTGTAGAGAATTATGTTTCCTACAATTTATGTTCTATGATATTTTTTGATCAGAAGCGTAGTTTTCGAGATATATCGAGATATTTAAAAGTTCCGAAGCCGCACCAACATAATAGAGATACAGAAACACCGTGGCCCCTTTCTTTGAGATAACTCTGCACTATTGCGAGCTGGAAATGCCACTTCCAGTTTAGCTGTGCAGAAGAAGAACAACAAGAAGAAGAAATATCTCGAAATATGTCCGTTAGGCCCCTTCCCTTGAGATAAATCTGCAAATATCTCGGAAACGAAGCGAGCTATGGCAAAATGTTAAGAGACCTTTTTTGTAGAGAATTAAGTTTCCTACTTTTTATGTTCTATGATATTTTTTGATCAGATGCGTAGTTCTCGAGATATATCAAGATATTTAAAAGTTCCGAAGCCGCACCAACATAATAGAGATACAGAAACACCGTGGCCCCTTTCTTTGAGATAACTCTGCACTATTGCGAGCTGCAAATGCCACTTCCAGCTTAGCTGTGCAGAAGAAGAACAACAAGAAGAAGAAATATCTCGAAATATGTCCGTCAGGCCCCTTCCCTTGAGATATATCTGCAAATATCTCGGAAACGAAGCGAGCTATGGCAAAATGTTAAGCGACCTTTTTTGTAGAGAATTATGTTTCCTACAATTTAGGTTCTATGATATTTTTTGATCAGAAGCGTAGTTTTCGAGATATATCGAGATATTTAAAAGTTCCGAAGCCGCACCAACATAATAGAGATACAGAAACACCGTGGCCCCTTTCTTTGAGATAACTCTGCACTATTGCGAGCTGGAAATGCCACTTCCAGCTTAGCTGTGCAGAAGAAGAACAACAAGAAGAAGAAATATCTCGAAATATGTCCGTCAGGCCCCATCCCTTGAGATAAATCTGCAAATATCTCGGAAACGAAGAGAGCTATGGCAAAATGTTAAGAGACCTTTTTTGTAGAGAATTAAGTTTCCTACTTTTCATGTTCTATGATATTTTTTGATCAGGTGCGTAGTTCTCGAGATATATCAAGATATTTAAAAGTTCCGAACCCGCACCAACATAATAGAGATACAGAAACACCGTGGCCCCTTTCTTTGAGATAACTCTGCACTATTGCGAGCTGTAAATGCCACTTCCAGCTTAGCTGTGCAGAAGAAGAACAACAAGAAGAAGAAATATCTCGAAATATGTCCGTCAGGCCCCTTCCCTTGAGATATATCTGCAAATATCTCGGAAACGAAGCGAGCTATGGCAAAATGTTGAGAGACCTTTTTTGTAGAGAATTATGCTTCCTACAATTTATGTTCTATGATATTTTTTGATCAGAAGCGTAGTTTTCGAGATATATCGAGATATTTAAAAGTTCCGAAGCCGCACCAACATAATAGAGATACAGAAACACCGTGGCCCCTCTCTTTGAGATAACTCTGCACTATTGCGAGCTGGAAATGCCACTTCCAGTTTAGCTGTGCAGAAGAAGAACAACAAGAAGAAGAAATATCTCGAAATATGTCCGTTAGGCCCCTTCCCTTGAGATAAATGTGCAAATATCTCGGAAACGAAGCGAGCTATGGCAAAATGTTGAGAGACCTTTTTTGTAGAGAATTAAGTTTCCTACTTTTTATGTTCTATGATATTTTTTGATCAGAAGCGTAGTTCTCGAGATATATCAAGATATTTAAAAGTTCCGAAGCCGCACCAACATAATAGAGATACAGAAACACCGTGGCCCCTTTCTTTGAGATAACTCTGCACTAGTGCGAGCCGCAAATGCCACTTCCAGCTTAGCTGTGCAGAAGAAGAACAACAAGAAGAAGAAATATCTCGAAATATGTCCGTCAGGCCCCTTCCCTTGAGATAAATATGCAAATATCTCGGAAACGAAGCGAGCTATGGCAAAATGTTAAGAGACCTTTTTTGTAGAGAATTAGGTTTCCTACTTTTTATGTTCTATGATATTTTTTGATCAGATGCGTAGTTCTCGAGATATATCAAGATATTTAAAAGTTCCGAAGCCGCACCAACATAATAGAGATACAGAAACACCGTGGCCCCTTTCTTTGAGATAACTCTGCACTATTGCGAGCTGCAAATGCCACTTCCAGCTTAGCTGTGCAGAGGAAGAACAACAAGAAGAAGAAATATCTCGAAATATGTCCGTCAGGCCAGTTCCTTTGAGTTGAATCTGCAAATATCTCGGAAACGAAGCGAGCTATGGCAAAATGTTAAGAGACCTTTTTTGTAGAGAATTATGTTTCCTACAATTTATGTTCTATGATATTTTTTGATCAGAAGCGTAGTTTTCGAGATATATCGAGATATTTAAAAGTTCCGAAGCCGCACCAACATAATAGAGATACAGAAACACCGTGGCCCCTTTCTTTGAGATAACTCTGCACTAGTGCGAGCCGCAAATGCCACTTCCAGCTTAGCTGTGCAGAAGAAGAACAACAAGAAGAAGAAATATCTCGAAATATGTCCGTCAGGCCCCTTCCCTTGAGATAAATCTGCACATAACTCGGAAACGAAGCGAGCTATGGCAAAATGTGAAGAGACCTTTTGTGTAGAGAATTAAGTTTCCTACTTTTTATCTTCTATGATATTTTTTGATCAGATGCGTAGTTCTCGAGATATATCAAGATATTTAAAAGTTCCGAAGCCGCACCAACATAATAGAGATACAGAAACACCGTGGCCCCTCTCTTTGAGATAACTCTGCACTATTGCGAGCTGGAAATGCCACTTCCAGTTTAGCTGTGCAGAAGAAGAACAACAAGAAGAAGAAATATCTCGAAATATGTCGGTTAGGCCCCTTCCCTTGAGATAAATGTGCAAATATCTCGGAAACGAAGCGAGCTATGGCAAAATGTTGAGAGACCTTTTTTGTAGAGAATTAAGTTTCCTACTTTTTATGTTCTATGATATTTTTTGATCAGATGCGTAGTTCTCGAGATATATCAAGATATTTAAAAGTTCCGAAGCCGCACCAACATAATAGAGATACAGAAACACCGTGGCCCCTTTCTTTGAGATAACTCTGCACTATTGCGAGCTGCAAATGCCACTTCCAGCTTAGCTGTGCAGAAGAAGAACAACAAGAAGAAGAAATATCTCGAAATATGTCCGTCAGGCCCCTTCCCTTGAGATAAATATGCAAATATCTCGGAAACGAAGCGAGCTATGGCAAAATGTTAAGAGACCTTTTTTGTAGAGAATTAGGTTTCCTACTTTTTATGTTCTATGATATTTTTTGATCAGATGCGTAGTTCTCGAGATATATCAAGATATTTAAAAGTTCCGAAGCCGCACCAACATAATAGAGATACAGAAACACCGTGGCCCCTTTCTTTGAGATAACTCTGCACTATTGCGAGCTGCAAATGCCACTTCCAGCTTAGCTGTGCAGAGGAAGAACAACAAGAAGAAGAAATATCTCGAAATATGTCCGTCAGGCCACTTCCTTTGAGTTGAATCTGCAAATATCTCGGAAACGAAGCGAGCTATGGCAAAATGTTAAGAGACCTTTTTTGTAGAGAATTATGTTTCCTACAATTTATGTTCTATGATATTTTTTGATCAGAAGCGTAGTTTTCGAGATATATCGAGATATTTAAAAGTTCCGAAGCCGCACCAACATAATAGAGATACAGAAACACCGTGGCCCCTTTCTTTGAGATAACTCTGCACTAGTGCGAGCCGCAAATGCCACTTCCAGCTTAGCTGTGCAGAAGAAGAACAACAAGAAGAAGAAATATCTCGAAATATGTCCGTCAGGCCCCTTCCCTTGAGATAAATCTGCACATAACTCGGAAACGAAGCGAGCTATGGCAAAATGTGAAGAGACCTTTTGTGTAGAGAATTAAGTTTCCTACTTTTTATCTTCTATGATATTTTTTGATCAGATGCGTAGTTCTCGAGATATATCAAGATATTTAAAAGTTCCGAAGCCGCACCAACATAATAGAGATACAGAAACACCGTGGCCCCTCTCTTTGAGATAACTCTGCACTATTGCGAGCTGGAAATGCCACTTCCAGTTTAGCTGTGCAGAAGAAGAACAACAAGAAGAAGAAATATCTCGAAATATGTCGGTTAGGCCCCTTCCCTTGAGATAAATGTGCAAATATCTCGGAAACGAAGCGAGCTATGGCAAAATGTTGAGAGACCTTTTTTGTAGAGAATTAAGTTTCCTACTTTTTATGTTCTATGATATTTTTTGATCAGATGCGTAGTTCTCGAGATATATCAAGATATTTAAAAGTTCCGAAGCCGCACCAACATAATAGAGATACAGAAACACCGTGGCCCCTTTCTTTGAGATAACTCTGCACTATTGCGAGCTGCAAATGCCACTTCCAGCTTAGCTGTGCAGAGGAAGAACAACAAGAAGAAGAAATATCCCGAAATATGTCCGTCAGGCCAGTTCCTTTGAGTTGAATCTGCAAATATCTCGGAAACGAAGCGAGCTATGGCAAAATGTTAAGAGACCTTTTTTGTAGAGAATTATGTTTCCTACAATTTATGTTCTATGATATTTTTTGATCAGAAGCGTAGTTTTCGAGATATATCGAGATATTTAAAAGTTCCGAAGCCGCACCAACATAATAGAGATACAGAAACACCGTGGCCCCTTTCTTTGAGATAACTCTGCACTAGTGCGAGCCGCAAATGCCACTTCCAGCTTAGCTGTGCAGAAGAAGAACAACAAGAAGAAGAAATATCTCGAAATATGTCCGTCAGGCCCCTTCCCTTGAGATAAATCTGCACATAACTCGGAAACGAAGCGAGCTATGGCAAAATGTGAAGAGACCTTTTGTGTAGAGAATTAAGTTTCCTACTTTTTATCTTCTATGATATTTTTTGATCAGATGCGTAGTTCTCGAGATATATCAAGATATTTAAAAGTTCCGAAGCCGCACCAACATAATAGAGATACAGAAACACCGTGGCCCCTCTCTTTGAGATAACTCTGCACTATTGCGAGCTGGAAATGCCACTTCCAGTTTAGCTGTGCAGAAGAAGAACAGCAAGAAGAAGAAATATCTCGAAATATGTCCGTTAGGCCCCTTCCCTTGAGATAAATGTGCAAATATCTCGGAAACGAAGCGAGCTATGGCAAAATGTTGAGAGACCTTTTTTGTAGAGAATTAAGTTTCCTACTTTTTATGTTCTATGATATTTTTTGATCAGATGCGTAGTTCTCGAGATATATCAAGATATTTAAAAGTTCCGAAGCCGCACCAACATAATAGAGATACAGAAACACCGTGGCCCCTTTCTTTGAGATAACTCTGCACTATTGCTAGCTGCAAATGCCACTTCCAGCTTAGCTGTGCAGAAGAAGAACAACAAGAAGAAGAAATATCTCGAAATATGTCCGTCAGGCCCCTTCCCTTGAGATAAATCTGCAAATATCTCGGAAACGAAGCGAGCTATGGCAAAATGTTAAGCGACTTTATTTGTAGAGAATTAAGTTTCCTACTTTTTACGTTCTATGATATTTTTTAATCAGATGCGTAGTTCTCGAGATATATAAAGATATTTTAAAGTTCCGAAGCCGCACCAACATAATAGAGATACAGAAACACCGTGGCCCCTTTCTTCGAGATAACTCTGCACTATTGCGAGCTGCAAATGCCACTTCCAGCTTAGCTGTGCAGAAGAAGAACAACAAGAAGAAGAAATATCTCGAAAAATGTCCGTCAGGCCCCTTCCCTTGAGATAAATCTGCAAATATCTCGGAAACGAAGCGAGCTATGGCAAAATGTTAAGAGACCTTTTTTGTAGAGAATTAAGTTTCCTACTTTTTATGTTCTATAATATTTTTTGATCAGAAGCGTAGTTTTCGAGATATATCGAGATATTTAAAAGTTCCGAAGCCGCACCAACATAATAGAGATACAGAAACACCGTGGCCCCTTTCTTTGAGATAACTCTGCAATATTGCGAGCTGGAAATGCCACTTCCAGTTTAGCTGTGCAGAAGAAGAACAACAAGAAGAAGAAATATCTCGAAATATGTCCGTTAGGCCCCTTCCCTTGAGATAAATC
This sequence comes from Osmia lignaria lignaria, assembly GCF_051020975.1. Taxonomy (NCBI): domain Eukaryota; kingdom Metazoa; phylum Arthropoda; class Insecta; order Hymenoptera; family Megachilidae; genus Osmia; species Osmia lignaria. Next base: position 4,381,110 of record NW_027478170.1, on the reverse strand, counting down.
TGCAAATATCTCGGAAACGAAGCGAGCTATGGCAAAATGTTAAGCGACCTTTTTTGTAGAGAATTAAGTTTCCTACTTTTTATGTTCTATGATATTTTTTGATCAGATGCGTAGTTCTCGAGATATATCAAGATATTTAAAAGTTCCGAAGCCGCACCAACATAATAGAGATACAGAAACACCGTGGCCCCTTTCGTTGAGATAACTCTGCACTATTGCGAGCTGCAAATGCCACTTCCAGCTTAGCTGTGCAGAGGAAGAACAACAAGAAGAAGAAATATCTCGAAATATGTCCGTCAGGCAAGGTCCTTTGAGTTGAATCTGCAAATATCTCGGAAACGAAGCGAGCTATGGCAAAATGTTAAGAGACCTTTTTTGTAGAGAATTATGTTTCGTACAATTTATGTTCTATGATATTTTTTGATCAGAAGCGTAGTTTTCGAGATATATCGAGATATTTAAAAGTTCCGAAGCCGCACCAACATAATAGAGATACAGAAACACCGTGGCCCCTTTCTTTGAGATAACTCTGCACTATTGCGAGCTGGAAATGCCACTTCCAGTTTAGCTGTGCAGAAGAAGAACAACAAGAAGAAGAAATATCTCGAAATATGTCCGTTAGGCCCCTTCCCTTGAGATAAATGTGCAAATATCTCGGAAACGAAGCGAGCTATGGCAAAATGTTGAGAGACCTTTTTTGTAGAGAATTAACTTTCCTACTTTTTATGTTCTATGATATTTTTTGATCAGATGCGTAGTTCTCGAGATATATCAAGATATTTAAAAGTTCCGAAGCCGCACCAACATAATAGAGATACAGAAACACCGTGGCCCCTTTCTTTGAGATAACTCTGCACTATTGCGAGCTGCAAATGCCACTTCCAGCTTAGCTGTGCAGAAGAAGAACAACAAGAAGAAGAAATATCTCGAAATATGTCCGTCAGGCCCCTTCCCTTGAGATAAATCTGCAAATATCTCGGAAACGAAGCGAGCTATGGCAAAATGTTAAGCGACTTTATTTGTAGAGAATTAAGTTTCCTACTTTTTACGTTCTATGATATTTTTTAATCAGATGCGTAGTTCTCGAGATATATAAAGATATTTTAAAGTTCCGAAGCCGCACCAACATAATAGAGATACAGAAACACCGTGGCCCCTTTCTTCGAGATAACTCTGCACTATTGCGAGCTGCAAATGCCACTTCCAGCTTAGCTGTGCAGAAGAAGAACAACAAGAAGAAGAAATATCTCGAAATATGTCCGTCAGGCCAGTTCCTTTGAGTTGAATCTGCAAATATCTCGGAAACGAAGCGAGCTATGGCAAAATGTTAAGAGACCTTTTTTGTAGAGAATTATGTTTCCTACAATTTATGTTCTATGATATTTTTTGATCAGAAGCGTAGTTTTCGAGATATATCGAGATATTTAAAAGTTCCGAAGCCGCACCAACATAATAGAGATACAGAAACACCGTGGCCCCTTTCTTTGAGATAACTCTGCACTAGTGCGAGCCGCAAATGCCACTTCCAGCTTAGCTGTGCAGAAGAAGAACAACAAGAAGAAGAAATATCTCGAAATATGTCCGTCAGGCCCCTTCCCTTGAGATAAATCTGCACATAACTCGGAAACGAAGCGAGCTATGGCAAAATGTGAAGAGACCTTTTGTGTAGAGAATTAAGTTTCCTACTTTTTATCTTCTATGATATTTTTTGATCAGATGCGTAGTTCTCGAGATATATCAAGATATTTAAAAGTTCCGAAGCCCCACCAACATAATAGAGATACAGAAACACCGTGGCCCCTCTCTTTGAGATAACTCTGCACTATTGCGAGCTGGAAATGCCACTTCCAGTTTAGCTGTGCAGAAGAAGAACAACAAGAAAAAGAAATATCTCGAAATATGTCCGTTAGGCCCCTTCCCTTGAGATAAATGTGCAAATATCTCGGAAACGAAGCGAGCTATGGCAAAATGTTGAGAGACCTTTTTTGTAGAGAATTAAGTTTCCTACTTTTTATGTTCTATGATATTTTTTGATCAGATGCGTAGTTCTCGAGATATATCAAGATATTTAAAAGTTCCGAAGCCGCACCAACATAATAGAGATACAGAAACACCGTGGCCCCTTTCTTTGAGATAACTCTGCACTATTGCGAGCTGCAAATGCCACTTCCAGCTTAGCTGTGCAGAGGAAGAACAACAAGAAGAAGAAATATCTCGAAATATGTCCGTCAGGCCAGTTCCTTTGAGTTGAATCTGCACATAACTCGGAAACGAAGCGAGCTATGGCAAAATGTGAAGAGACCTTTTGTGTAGAGAATTAAGTTTCCTACTTTTTATCTTCTATGATATGTTTTGATCAGATGCGTAGTTCTCGAGATATATCAAGATATTTAAAAGTTCCGAAGCCGCACCAACATAATAGAGATACAGAAACACCGTGGCCCCTCTCTTTGAGATAACTCTGCACTATTGCGAGCTGGAAATGCCACTTCCAGTTTAGCTGTGCAGAAGAAGAACAACAAGAAGAAGAAATATCTCGAAATATGTCGGTTAGGCCCCTTCCCTTGAGATAAATGTGCAAATATCTCGGAAACGAAGCGAGCTATGGCAAAATGTTGAGAGACCTTTTTTGTAGAGAATTAAGTTTCCTACTTTTTATGTTCTATGATATTTTTTGATCAGATGCGTAGTTCTCGAGATATATCAAGATATTTAAAAGTTCCGAAGCCGCACCAACATAATAGAGATACAGAAACACCGTGGCCCCTTTCTTTGAGATAACTCTGCACTATTGCGAGCTGCAAATGCCACTTCCAGCTTAGCTGTGCAGAAGAAGAACAACAAGAAGAAGAAATATCTCGAAATATGTCCGTCAGGCCCCTTCCCTTGAGATAAATATGCAAATATCTCGGAAACGAAGCGAGCTATGGCAAAATGTTAAGAGACCTTTTTTGTAGAGAATTAGGTTTCCTACTTTTTATGTTCTATGATATTTTTTGATCAGATGCGTAGTTCTCGAGATATATCAAGATATTTAAAAGTTCCGAAGCCGCACCAACATAATAGAGATACAGAAACACCGTGGCCCCTTTCTTTGAGATAACTCTGCACTATTGCGAGCTGCAAATGCCACTTCCAGCTTAGCTGTGCAGAGGAAGAACAACAAGAAGAAGAAATATCTCGAAATATGTCCGTCAGGCCACTTCCTTTGAGTTGAATCTGCAAATATCTCGGAAACGAAGCGAGCTATGGCAAAATGTTAAGAGACCTTTTTTGTAGAGAATTATGTTTCCTACAATTTATGTTCTATGATATTTTTTGATCAGAAGCGTAGTTTTCGAGATATATCGAGATATTTAAAAGTTCCGAAGCCGCACCAACATAATAGAGATACAGAAACACCGTGGCCCCTTTCTTTGAGATAACTCTGCACTAGTGCGAGCCGCAAATGCCACTTCCAGCTTAGCTGTGCAGAAGAAGAACAACAAGAAGAAGAAATATCTCGAAATATGTCCGTCAGGCCCCTTCCCTTGAGATAAATCTGCACATAACTCGGAAACGAAGCGAGCTATGGCAAAATGTGAAGAGACCTTTTGTGTAGAGAATTAAGTTTCCTACTTTTTATCTTCTATGATATTTTTTGATCAGATGCGTAGTTCTCGAGATATATCAAGATATTTAAAAGTTCCGAAGCCGCACCAACATAATAGAGATACAGAAACACCGTGGCCCCTCTCTTTGAGATAACTCTGCACTATTGCGAGCTGGAAATGCCACTTCCAGTTTAGCTGTGCAGAAGAAGAACAACAAGAAGAAGAAATATCTCGAAATATGTCGGTTAGGCCCCTTCCCTTGAGATAAATGTGCAAATATCTCGGAAACGAAGCGAGCTATGGCAAAATGTTGAGAGACCTTTTTTGTAGAGAATTAAGTTTCCTACTTTTTATGTTCTATGATATTTTTTGATCAGATGCGTAGTTCTCGAGATATATCAAGATATTTAAAAGTTCCGAAGCCGCACCAACATAATAGAGATACAGAAACACCGTGGCCCCTTTCTTTGAGATAACTCTGCACTATTGCGAGCTGCAAATGCCACTTCCAGCTTAGCTGTGCAGAGGAAGAACAACAAGAAGAAGAAATATCCCGAAATATGTCCGTCAGGCCAGTTCCTTTGAGTTGAATCTGCAAATATCTCGGAAACGAAGCGAGCTATGGCAAAATGTTAAGAGACCTTTTTTGTAGAGAATTATGTTTCCTACAATTTATGTTCTATGATATTTTTTGATCAGAAGCGTAGTTTTCGAGATATATCGAGATATTTAAAAGTTCCGAAGCCGCACCAACATAATAGAGATACAGAAACACCGTGGCCCCTTTCTTTGAGATAACTCTGCACTAGTGCGAGCCGCAAATGCCACTTCCAGCTTAGCTGTGCAGAAGAAGAACAACAAGAAGAAGAAATATCTCGAAATATGTCCGTCAGGCCCCTTCCCTTGAGATAAATCTGCACATAACTCGGAAACGAAGCGAGCTATGGCAAAATGTGAAGAGACCTTTTGTGTAGAGAATTAAGTTTCCTACTTTTTATCTTCTATGATATTTTTTGATCAGATGCGTAGTTCTCGAGATATATCAAGATATTTAAAAGTTCCGAAGCCGCACCAACATAATAGAGATACAGAAACACCGTGGCCCCTCTCTTTGAGATAACTCTGCACTATTGCGAGCTGGAAATGCCACTTCCAGTTTAGCTGTGCAGAAGAAGAACAGCAAGAAGAAGAAATATCTCGAAATATGTCCGTTAGGCCCCTTCCCTTGAGATAAATGTGCAAATATCTCGGAAACGAAGCGAGCTATGGCAAAATGTTGAGAGACCTTTTTTGTAGAGAATTAAGTTTCCTACTTTTTATGTTCTATGATATTTTTTGATCAGATGCGTAGTTCTCGAGATATATCAAGATATTTAAAAGTTCCGAAGCCGCACCAACATAATAGAGATACAGAAACACCGTGGCCCCTTTCTTTGAGATAACTCTGCACTATTGCTAGCTGCAAATGCCACTTCCAGCTTAGCTGTGCAGAAGAAGAACAACAAGAAGAAGAAATATCTCGAAATATGTCCGTCAGGCCCCTTCCCTTGAGATAAATCTGCAAATATCTCGGAAACGAAGCGAGCTATGGCAAAATGTTAAGCGACTTTATTTGTAGAGAATTAAGTTTCCTACTTTTTACGTTCTATGATATTTTTTAATCAGATGCGTAGTTCTCGAGATATATAAAGATATTTTAAAGTTCCGAAGCCGCACCAACATAATAGAGATACAGAAACACCGTGGCCCCTTTCTTCGAGATAACTCTGCACTATTGCGAGCTGCAAATGCCACTTCCAGCTTAGCTGTGCAGAAGAAGAACAACAAGAAGAAGAAATATCTCGAAAAATGTCCGTCAGGCCCCTTCCCTTGAGATAAATCTGCAAATATCTCGGAAACGAAGCGAGCTATGGCAAAATGTTAAGAGACCTTTTTTGTAGAGAATTAAGTTTCCTACTTTTTATGTTCTATAATATTTTTTGATCAGAAGCGTAGTTTTCGAGATATATCGAGATATTTAAAAGTTCCGAAGCCGCACCAACATAATAGAGATACAGAAACACCGTGGCCCCTTTCTTTGAGATAACTCTGCAATATTGCGAGCTGGAAATGCCACTTCCAGTTTAGCTGTGCAGAAGAAGAACAACAAGAAGAAGAAATATCTCGAAATATGTCCGTTAGGCCCCTTCCCTTGAGATAAATCTGCAAATATCTCGGAAACGAAGCGAGCTATGGCAAAATGTTAAGCGACCTTTTTTGTAGAGAATTAAGTTTCCTACTTTTTATGTTCTATGATATTTTTTGATCAGATGCGTAGTTCTCGAGATATATCAAGATATTTAAAAGTTCCGAAGCCGCACCAACATAATAGAGATACAGAAACACCGTGGCCCCTTTCGTTGAGATAACTCTGCACTATTGCGAGCTGCAAATGCCACTTCCAGCTTAGCTGTGCAGAGGAAGAACAACAAGAAGAAGAAATATCTCGAAATATGTCCGTCAGGCAAGGTCCTTTGAGTTGAATCTGCAAATATCTCGGAAACGAAGCGAGCTATGGCAAAATGTTAAGAGACCTTTTTTGTAGAGAATTATGTTTCGTACAATTTATGTTCTATGATATTTTTTGATCAGAAGCGTAGTTTTCGAGATATATCGAGATATTTAAAAGTTCCGAAGCCGCACCAACATAATAGAGATACAGAAACACCGTGGCCCCTTTCTTTGAGATAACTCTGCACTATTGCGAGCTGGAAATGCCACTTCCAGTTTAGCTGTGCAGAAGAAGAACAACAAGAAGAAGAAATATCTCGAAATATGTCCGTTAGGCCCCTTCCCTTGAGATAAATGTGCAAATATCTCGGAAACGAAGCGAGCTATGGCAAAATGTTGAGAGACCTTTTTTGTAGAGAATTAACTTTCCTACTTTTTATGTTCTATGATATTTTTTGATCAGATGCGTAGTTCTCGAGATATATCAAGATATTTAAAAGTTCCGAAGCCGCACCAACATAATAGAGATACAGAAACACCGTGGCCCCTTTCTTTGAGATAACTCTGCACTATTGCGAGCTGCAAATGCCACTTCCAGCTTAGCTGTGCAGAAGAAGAACAACAAGAAGAAGAAATATCTCGAAATATGTCCGTCAGGCCCCTTCCCTTGAGATAAATCTGCAAATATCTCGGAAACGAAGCGAGCTATGGCAAAATGTTAAGCGACTTTATTTGTAGAGAATTAAGTTTCCTACTTTTTACGTTCTATGATATTTTTTAATCAGATGCGTAGTTCTCGAGATATATAAAGATATTTTAAAGTTCCGAAGCCGCACCAACATAATAGAGATACAGAAACACCGTGGCCCCTTTCTTCGAGATAACTCTGCACTATTGCGAGCTGCAAATGCCACTTCCAGCTTAGCTGTGCAGAAGAAGAACAACAAGAAGAAGAAATATCTCGAAATATGTCCGTCAGGCCAGTTCCTTTGAGTTGAATCTGCAAATATCTCGGAAACGAAGCGAGCTATGGCAAAATGTTAAGAGACCTTTTTTGTAGAGAATTATGTTTCCTACAATTTATGTTCTATGATATTTTTTGATCAGAAGCGTAGTTTTCGAGATATATCGAGATATTTAAAAGTTCCGAAGCCGCACCAACATAATAGAGATACAGAAACACCGTGGCCCCTTTCTTTGAGATAACTCTGCACTAGTGCGAGCCGCAAATGCCACTTCCAGCTTAGCTGTGCAGAAGAAGAACAACAAGAAGAAGAAATATCTCGAAATATGTCCGTCAGGCCCCTTCCCTTGAGATAAATCTGCACATAACTCGGAAACGAAGCGAGCTATGGCAAAATGTGAAGAGACCTTTTGTGTAGAGAATTAAGTTTCCTACTTTTTATCTTCTATGATATTTTTTGATCAGATGCGTAGTTCTCGAGATATATCAAGATATTTAAAAGTTCCGAAGCCGCACCAACATAATAGAGATACAGAAACACCGTGGCCCCTCTCTTTGAGATAACTCTGCACTATTGCGAGCTGGAAATGCCACTTCCAGTTTAGCTGTGCAGAAGAAGAACAACAAGAAAAAGAAATATCTCGAAATATGTCCGTTAGGCCCCTTCCCTTGAGATAAATGTGCAAATATCTCGGAAACGAAGCGAGCTATGGCAAAATGTTGAGAGACCTTTTTTGTAGAGAATTAAGTTTCCTACTTTTTATGTTCTATGATATTTTTTGATCAGATGCGTAGTTCTCGAGATATATCAAGATATTTAAAAGTTCCGAAGCCGCACCAACATAATAGAGATACAGAAACACCGTGGCCCCTTTCTTTGAGATAACTCTGCACTATTGCGAGCTGCAAATGCCACTTCCAGCTTAGCTGTGCAGAGGAAGAACAACAAGAAGAAGAAATATCTCGAAATATGTCCGTCAGGCCAGTTCCTTTGAGTTGAATCTGCACATAACTCGGAAACGAAGCGAGCTATGGCAAAATGTGAAGAGACCTTTTGTGTAGAGAATTAAGTTTCCTACTTTTTATCTTCTATGATATTTTTTGATCAGATGCGTAGTTCTCGAGATATATCAAGATATTTAAAAGTTCCGAAGCCGCACCAACATAATAGAGATACAGAAACACCGTGGCCCCTCTCTTTGAGATAACTCTGCACTATTGCGAGCTGGAAATGCCACTTCCAGTTTAGCTGTGCAGAAGAAGAACAACAAGAAGAAGAAATATCTCGAAATATGTCCGTTAGGCCCCTTCCCTTGAGATAAATGTGCAAATATCTCGGAAACGAAGCGAGCTATGGCAAAATGTTGAGAGACCTTTTTTGTAGAGAATTAACTTTCCTACTTTTTATGTTCTATGATATTTTTTGATCAGATGCGTAGTTCTCGAGATATATCAAGATATTTAAAAGTTCCGAAGCCGCACCAACATAATAGAGATACAGAAACACCGTGGCCCCTTTCTTTGAGATAACTCTGCACTATTGCGAGCTGCAAATGCCACTTCCAGCTTAGCTGTGCAGAAGAAGAACAACAAGAAGAAGAAATATCTCGAAAAATGTCCGTCAGGCCCCTTCCCTTGAGATAAATCTGCAAATATCTCGGAAACGAAGCGAGGTATGGCAAAATGTTAAGAGACCTTTTTTGTAGAGAATTAAGTTTCCTACTTTTTATGTTCTATGATATTTTTTGATCAGATGCGTAGTTCTCGAGATATATCAAGATATTTAAAAGTTCCGAAGCCGCACCAACATAATAGAGATACAGAAACACCGTGGCCCCTTTCGTTGAGATAACTCTGCACTATTGCGAGCTGCAAATGCCACTTCCAGCTTAGCTGTGCAGAGGAAGAACAACAAGAAGAAGAAATATCTCGAAATATGTCCGTCAGGCAAGGTCCTTTGAGTTGAATCTGCAAATATCTCGGAAACGAAGCGAGCTATGGCAAAATGTTAAGAGACCTTTTTTGTAGAGAATTATGTTTCGTACAATTTATGTTCTATGATATTTTTTGATCAGAAGCGTAGTTTTCAAGATATATCGAGATATTTAAAAGTTCCGAAGCCGCACCAACATAATAGAGATACAGAAACACCGTGGCCCCTTTCTTTGAGAAAACTCTGCACTATTGCGAGCTGGAAATGCCACTTCCAGTTTAGCTGTGCAGAAGAAGAACAACAAGAAGAAGAAATATCTCGAAATATGTCCGTTAGGCCCCTTCCCTTGAGATAAATCTGCAAATATCTCGGAAACGAAGCGAGCTATGGCAAAATGTTAAGCGACCTTTTTTGTAGAGAATTAAGTTTCCTACTTTTTATGTTCTATGATATTTTTTGATCAGATGCGTAGTTCTCGAGATATATCAAGATATTTAAAAGTTCCGAAGCCGCACCAACATAATAGAGATACAGAAACACCGTGGCCCCTTTCGTTGAGATAACTCTGCACTATTGCGAGCTGCAAATGCCACTTCCAGCTTAGCTGTGCAGAGGAAGAACAACAAGAAGAAGAAATATCTCGAAATATGTCCGTCAGGCAAGGTCCTTTGAGTTGAATCTGCAAATATCTCGGAAACGAAGCGAGCTATGGCAAAATGTTAAGAGACCTTTTTTGTAGAGAATTATGTTTCGTACAATTTATGTTCTATGATATTTTTTGATCAGAAGCGTAGTTTTCGAGATATATCGAGATATTTAAAAGTTCCGAAGCCGCACCAACATAATAGAGATACAGAAACACCGTGGCCCCTTTCTTTGAGATAACTCTGCACTATTGCGAGCTGCAAATGCCACTTCCAGCTTAGCTGTGCAGAAGAAGAACAACAAGAAGAAGAAATATCTCGAAATATGTCCGTCAGGCCCCTTCCCTTGAGATATATCTGCAAATATCTCGGAAACGAAGCGAGCTATGGCAAAATGTTAAGAGACCTTTTTTGTAGAGAATTATGTTTCCTACAATTTATGTTCTATGATATTTTTTGATCAGAAGCGTAGTTTTCGAGATATATCGAGATATTTAAAAGTTCCGAAGCCGCACCAACATAATAGAGATACAGAAACACCGTGGCCCCTTTCTTTGAGATAACTCTGCACTAGTGCGAGCCGCAAATGCCACTTCCAGCTTAGCTGTGCAGAAGAAGAACAACAAGAAGAAGAAATATCTCGAAATATGTCCGTCAGGCCCCTTCCCTTGAGATAAATCTGCACATAACTCGGAAACGAAGCGAGCTATGGCAAAATGTGAAGAGACCTTTTTTGTAGAGAATTAAGTTTCCTACTTTTTATGTTCTATGATATTTTTTGATCAGATGCGTAGTTCTCGAGATATATCAAGATATTTAAAAGTTCCGAAGCCGCACCAACATAATAGAGATACAGAAACACCGTGGCCCCTTTCTTTGAGATAACTCTGCACTATTGCGAGCTGCAAATGCCACTTCCAGCTTAGCTGTGCAGAAGAAGAACAACAAGAAGAAGAAATATCTCGAAATATGTCCGTCAGGCCCCTTCCCTTGAGATATATCTGCAAATATCTCGGAAACGAAGCGAGCTATGGCAAAATGTTAAGAGACCTTTTTTGTAGAGAATTATGTTTCCTACAATTTATGTTCTATGATATTTTTTGATCAGAAGCGTAGTTTTCGAGATATATCGAGATATTTAAAAGTTCCGAAGCCGCACCAACATAATAGAGATACAGAAACACCGTGGCCCCTTTCTTTGAGATAACTCTGCACTAGTGCGAGCCGCAAATGCCACTTCCAGCTTAGCTGTGCAGAAGAAGAACAACAAGAAGAAGAAATATCTCGAAATATGTCCGTCAGGCCCCTTCCCTTGAGATAAATCTGCACATAACTCGGAAACGAAGCGAGCTATGGCAAAATGTGAAGAGACCTTTTGTGTAGAGAATTAAGTTTCCTACTTTTTATCTTCTATGATATTTTTTGATCAGATGCGTAGTTCTCGAGATATATCAAGATATTTAAAAGTTCCGAACCCGCACCAACATAATAGAGATACAGAAACACCGTGGCCCCTTTCTTTGAGATAACTCTGCACTATTGCGAGCTGTAAATGCCACTTCCAGCTTAGCTGTGCAGAAGAAGAACAACAAGAAGAAGAAATATCTCGAAATATGTCCGTCAGGCCCCTTCCCTTGAGATATATCTGCAAATATCTCGGAAACGAAGCGAGCTATGGCAAAATGTTGAGAGACCTTTTTTGTAGAGAATTATGCTTCCTACAATTTATGTTCTATGATATTTTTTGATCAGAAGCGTAGTTTTCGAGATATATCGAGATATTTAAAAGTTCCGAAGCCGCACCAACATAATAGAGATACAGAAACACCGTGGCCCCTCTCTTTGAGATAACTCTGCACTATTGCGAGCTGGAAATGCCACTTCCAGTTTAGCTGTGCAGAAGAAGAACAACAAGAAGAAGAAATATCTCGAAATATGTCCGTTAGGCCCCTTCCCTTGAGATAAATGTGCAAATATCTCGGAAACGAAGCGAGCTATGGCAAAATGTTGAGAGACCTTTTTTGTAGAGAATTAAGTTTCCTACTTTTTATGTTCTATGATATTTTTTGATCAGAAGCGTAGTTCTCGAGATATATCAAGATATTTAAAAGTTCCGAAGCCGCACCAACATAATAGAGATACAGAAACACCGTGGCCCCTTTCTTTGAGATAACTCTGCACTAGTGCGAGCCGCAAATGCCACTTCCAGCTTAGCTGTGCAGAAGAAGAACAACAAGAAGAAGAAATATCTCGAAATATGTCCGTCAGGCCCCTTCCCTTGAGATAAATATGCAAATATCTCGGAAACGAAGCGAGCTATGGCAAAATGTTAAGAGACCTTTTTTGTAGAGAATTAGGTTTCCTACTTTTTATGTTCTATGATATTTTTTGATCAGATGCGTAGTTCTCGAGATATATCAAGATATTTAAAAGTTCCGAAGCCGCACCAACATAATAGAGATACAGAAACACCGTGGCCCCTTTCTTTGAGATAACTCTGCACTATTGCGAGCTGCAAATGCCACTTCCAGCTTAGCTGTGCAGAGGAAGAACAACAAGAAGAAGAAATATCTCGAAATATGTCCGTCAGGCCAGTTCCTTTGAGTTGAATCTGCAAATATCTCGGAAACGAAGCGAGCTATGGCAAAATGTTAAGAGACCTTTTTTGTAGAGAATTATGTTTCCTACAATTTATGTTCTATGATATTTTTTGATCAGAAGCGTAGTTTTCGAGATATATCGAGATATTTAAAAGTTCCGAAGCCGCACCAACATAATAGAGATACAGAAACACCGTGGCCCCTTTCTTTGAGATAACTCTGCACTAGTGCGAGCCGCAAATGCCACTTCCAGCTTAGCTGTGCAGAAGAAGAACAACAAGAAGAAGAAATATCTCGAAATATGTCCGTCAGGCCCCTTCCCTTGAGATAAATCTGCACATAACTCGGAAACGAAGCGAGCTATGGCAAAATGTGAAGAGACCTTTTGTGTAGAGAATTAAGTTTCCTACTTTTTATCTTCTATGATATTTTTTGATCAGATGCGTAGTTCTCGAGATATATCAAGATATTTAAAAGTTCCGAAGCCGCACCAACATAATAGAGATACAGAAACACCGTGGCCCCTCTCTTTGAGATAACTCTGCACTATTGCGAGCTGGAAATGCCACTTCCAGTTTAGCTGTGCAGAAGAAGAACAACAAGAAGAAGAAATATCTCGAAATATGTCGGTTAGGCCCCTTCCCTTGAGATAAATGTGCAAATATCTCGGAAACGAAGCGAGCTATGGCAAAATGTTGAGAGACCTTTTTTGTAGAGAATTAAGTTTCCTACTTTTTATGTTCTATGATATTTTTTGATCAGATGCGTAGTTCTCGAGATATATCAAGATATTTAAAAGTTCCGAAGCCGCACCAACATAATAGAGATACAGAAACACCGTGGCCCCTTTCTTTGAGATAACTCTGCACTATTGCGAGCTGCAAATGCCACTTCCAGCTTAGCTGTGCAGAAGAAGAACAACAAGAAGAAGAAATATCTCGAAATATGTCCGTCAGGCCCCTTCCCTTGAGATAAATATGCAAATATCTCGGAAACGAAGCGAGCTATGGCAAAATGTTAAGAGACCTTTTTTGTAGAGAATTAGGTTTCCTACTTTTTATGTTCTATGATATTTTTTGATCAGATGCGTAGTTCTCGAGATATATCAAGATATTTAAAAGTTCCGAAGCCGCACCAACATAATAGAGATACAGAAACACCGTGGCCCCTTTCTTTGAGATAACTCTGCACTATTGCGAGCTGCAAATGCCACTTCCAGCTTAGCTGTGCAGAGGAAGAACAACAAGAAGAAGAAATATCTCGAAATATGTCCGTCAGGCCACTTCCTTTGAGTTGAATCTGCAAATATCTCGGAAACGAAGCGAGCTATGGCAAAATGTTAAGAGACCTTTTTTGTAGAGAATTATGTTTCCTACAATTTATGTTCTATGATATTTTTTGATCAGAAGCGTAGTTTTCGAGATATATCGAGATATTTAAAAGTTCCGAAGCCGCACCAACATAATAGAGATACAGAAACACCGTGGCCCCTTTCTTTGAGATAACTCTGCACTAGTGCGAGCCGCAAATGCCACTTCCAGCTTAGCTGTGCAGAAGAAGAACAACAAGAAGAAGAAATATCTCGAAATATGTCCGTCAGGCCCCTTCCCTTGAGATAAATCTGCACATAACTCGGAAACGAAGCGAGCTATGGCAAAATGTGAAGAGACCTTTTGTGTAGAGAATTAAGTTTCCTACTTTTTATCTTCTATGATATTTTTTGATCAGATGCGTAGTTCTCGAGATATATCAAGATATTTAAAAGTTCCGAAGCCGCACCAACATAATAGAGATACAGAAACACCGTGGCCCCTCTCTTTGAGATAACTCTGCACTATTGCGAGCTGGAAATGCCACTTCCAGTTTAGCTGTGCAGAAGAAGAACAACAAGAAGAAGAAATATCTCGAAATATGTCGGTTAGGCCCCTTCCCTTGAGATAAATGTGCAAATATCTCGGAAACGAAGCGAGCTATGGCAAAATGTTGAGAGACCTTTTTTGTAGAGAATTAAGTTTCCTACTTTTTATGTTCTATGATATTTTTTGATCAGATGCGTAGTTCTCGAGATATATCAAGATATTTAAAAGTTCCGAAGCCGCACCAACATAATAGAGATACAGAAACACCGTGGCCCCTTTCTTTGAGATAACTCTGCACTATTGCGAGCTGCAAATGCCACTTCCAGCTTAGCTGTGCAGAGGAAGAACAACAAGAAGAAGAAATATCCCGAAATATGTCCGTCAGGCCAGTTCCTTTGAGTTGAATCTGCAAATATCTCGGAAACGAAGCGAGCTATGGCAAAATGTTAAGAGACCTTTTTTGTAGAGAATTATGTTTCCTACAATTTATGTTCTATGATATTTTTTGATCAGAAGCGTAGTTTTCGAGATATATCGAGATATTTAAAAGTTCCGAAGCCGCACCAACATAATAGAGATACAGAAACACCGTGGCCCCTTTCTTTGAGATAACTCTGCACTAGTGCGAGCCGCAAATGCCACTTCCAGCTTAGCTGTGCAGAAGAAGAACAACAAGAAGAAGAAATATCTCGAAATATGTCCGTCAGGCCCCTTCCCTTGAGATAAATCTGCACATAACTCGGAAACGAAGCGAGCTATGGCAAAATGTGAAGAGACCTTTTGTGTAGAGAATTAAGTTTCCTACTTTTTATCTTCTATGATATTTTTTGATCAGATGCGTAGTTCTCGAGATATATCAAGATATTTAAAAGTTCCGAAGCCGCACCAACATAATAGAGATACAGAAACACCGTGGCCCCTCTCTTTGAGATAACTCTGCACTATTGCGAGCTGGAAATGCCACTTCCAGTTTAGCTGTGCAGAAGAAGAACAGCAAGAAGAAGAAATATCTCGAAATATGTCCGTTAGGCCCCTTCCCTTGAGATAAATGTGCAAATATCTCGGAAACGAAGCGAGCTATGGCAAAATGTTGAGAGACCTTTTTTGTAGAGAATTAAGTTTCCTACTTTTTATGTTCTATGATATTTTTTGATCAGATGCGTAGTTCTCGAGATATATCAAGATATTTAAAAGTTCCGAAGCCGCACCAACATAATAGAGATACAGAAACACCGTGGCCCCTTTCTTTGAGATAACTCTGCACTATTGCTAGCTGCAAATGCCACTTCCAGCTTAGCTGTGCAGAAGAAGAACAACAAGAAGAAGAAATATCTCGAAATATGTCCGTCAGGCCCCTTCCCTTGAGATAAATCTGCAAATATCTCGGAAACGAAGCGAGCTATGGCAAAATGTTAAGCGACTTTATTTGTAGAGAATTAAGTTTCCTACTTTTTACGTTCTATGATATTTTTTAATCAGATGCGTAGTTCTCGAGATATATAAAGATATTTTAAAGTTCCGAAGCCGCACCAACATAATAGAGATACAGAAACACCGTGGCCCCTTTCTTCGAGATAACTCTGCACTATTGCGAGCTGCAAATGCCACTTCCAGCTTAGCTGTGCAGAAGAAGAACAACAAGAAGAAGAAATATCTCGAAAAATGTCCGTCAGGCCCCTTCCCTTGAGATAAATCTGCAAATATCTCGGAAACGAAGCGAGCTATGGCAAAATGTTAAGAGACCTTTTTTGTAGAGAATTAAGTTTCCTACTTTTTATGTTCTATGATATTTTTTGATCAGAAGCGTAGTTTTCGAGATATATCGAGATATTTAAAAGTTCCGAAGCCGCACCAACATAATAGAGATACAGAAACACCGTGGCCCCTTTCTTTGAGATAACTCTGCAATATTGCGAGCTGGAAATGCCACTTCCAGTTTAGCTGTGCAGAAGAAGAACAACAAGAAGAAGAAATATCTCGAAATATGTCCGTTAGGCCCCTTCCCTTGAGATAAATCTGCAAATATCTCGGAAACGAAGCGAGCTATGGCAAAATGTTAAGCGACCTTTTTTGTAGAGAATTAAGTTTCCTACTTTTTATGTTCTATGATATTTTTTGATCAGATGCGTAGTTCTCGAGATATATCAAGATATTTAAAAGTTCCGAAGCCGCACCAACATAATAGAGATACAGAAACACCGTGGCCCCTTTCGTTGAGATAACTCTGCACTATTGCGAGCTGCAAATGCCACTTCCAGCTTAGCTGTGCAGAGGAAGAACAACAAGAAGAAGAAATATCTCGAAATATGTCCGTCAGGCAAGGTCCTTTGAGTTGAATCTGCAAATATCTCGGAAACGAAGCGAGCTATGGCAAAATGTTAAGAGACCTTTTTTGTAGAGAATTATGTTTCGTACAATTTATGTTCTATGATATTTTTTGATCAGAAGCGTAGTTTTCGAGATATATCGAGATATTTAAAAGTTCCGAAGCCGCACCAACATAATAGAGATACAGAAACACCGTGGCCCCTTTCTTTGAGATAACTCTGCACTATTGCGAGCTGGAAATGCCACTTCCAGTTTAGCTGTGCAGAAGAAGAACAACAAGAAGAAGAAATATCTCGAAATATGTCCGTTAGGCCCCTTCCCTTGAGATAAATGTGCAAATATCTCGGAAACGAAGCGAGCTATGGCAAAATGTTGAGAGACCTTTTTTGTAGAGAATTAACTTTCCTACTTTTTATGTTCTATGATATTTTTTGATCAGATGCGTAGTTCTCGAGATATATCAAGATATTTAAAAGTTCCGAAGCCGCACCAACATAATAGAGATACAGAAACACCGTGGCCCCTTTCTTTGAGATAACTCTGCACTATTGCGAGCTGCAAATGCCACTTCCAGCTTAGCTGTGCAGAAGAAGAACAACAAGAAGAAGAAATATCTCGAAATATGTCCGTCAGGCCCCTTCCCTTGAGATAAATCTGCAAATATCTCGGAAACGAAGCGAGCTATGGCAAAATGTTAAGCGACTTTATTTGTAGAGAATTAAGTTTCCTACTTTTTACGTTCTATGATATTTTTTAATCAGATGCGTAGTTCTCGAGATATATAAAGATATTTTAAAGTTCCGAAGCCGCACCAACATAATAGAGATACAGAAACACCGTGGCCCCTTTCTTCGAGATAACTCTGCACTATTGCGAGCTGCAAATGCCACTTCCAGCTTAGCTGTGCAGAAGAAGAACAACAAGAAGAAGAAATATCTCGAAATATGTCCGTCAGGCCAGTTCCTTTGAGTTGAATCTGCAAATATCTCGGAAACGAAGCGAGCTATGGCAAAATGTTAAGAGACCTTTTTTGTAGAGAATTATGTTTCCTACAATTTATGTTCTATGATATTTTTTGATCAGAAGCGTAGTTTTCGAGATATATCGAGATATTTAAAAGTTCCGAAGCCGCACCAACATAATAGAGATACAGAAACACCGTGGCCCCTTTCTTTGAGATAACTCTGCACTAGTGCGAGCCGCAAATGCCACTTCCAGCTTAGCTGTGCAGAAGAAGAACAACAAGAAGAAGAAATATCTCGAAATATGTCCGTCAGGCCCCTTCCCTTGAGATAAATCTGCACATAACTCGGAAACGAAGCGAGCTATGGCAAAATGTGAAGAGACCTTTTGTGTAGAGAATTAAGTTTCCTACTTTTTATCTTCTATGATATTTTTTGATCAGATGCGTAGTTCTCGAGATATATCAAGATATTTAAAAGTTCCGAAGCCGCACCAACATAATAGAGATACAGAAACACCGTGGCCCCTCTCTTTGAGATAACTCTGCACTATTGCGAGCTGGAAATGCCACTTCCAGTTTAGCTGTGCAGAAGAAGAACAACAAGAAAAAGAAATATCTCGAAATATGTCCGTTAGGCCCCTTCCCTTGAGATAAATGTGCAAATATCTCGGAAACGAAGCGAGCTATGGCAAAATGTTGAGAGACCTTTTTTGTAGAGAATTAAGTTTCCTACTTTTTATGTTCTATGATATTTTTTGATCAGATGCGTAGTTCTCGAGATATATCAAGATATTTAAAAGTTCCGAAGCCGCACCAACATAATAGAGATACAGAAACACCGTGGCCCCTTTCTTTGAGATAACTCTGCACTATTGCGAGCTGCAAATGCCACTTCCAGCTTAGCTGTGCAGAGGAAGAACAACAAGAAGAAGAAATATCTCGAAATATGTCCGTCAGGCCAGTTCCTTTGAGTTGAATCTGCACATAACTCGGAAACGAAGCGAGCTATGGCAAAATGTGAAGAGACCTTTTGTGTAGAGAATTAAGTTTCCTACTTTTTATCTTCTATGATATTTTTTGATCAGATGCGTAGTTCTCGAGATATATCAAGATATTTAAAAGTTCCGAAGCCGCACCAACATAATAGAGATACAGAAACACCGTGGCCCCTCTCTTTGAGATAACTCTGCACTATTGCGAGCTGGAAATGCCACTTCCAGTTTAGCTGTGCAGAAGAAGAACAACAAGAAGAAGAAATATCTCGAAATATGTCCGTTAGGCCCCTTCCCTTGAGATAAATGTGCAAATATCTCGGAAACGAAGCGAGCTATGGCAAAATGTTGAGAGACCTTTTTTGTAGAGAATTAACTTTCCTACTTTTTATGTTCTATGATATTTTTTGATCAGATGCGTAGTTCTCGAGATATATCAAGATATTTAAAAGTTCCGAAGCCGCACCAACATAATAGAGATACAGAAACACCGTGGCCCCTTTCTTTGAGATAACTCTGCACTATTGCGAGCTGCAAATGCCACTTCCAGCTTAGCTGTGCAGAAGAAGAACAACAAGAAGAAGAAATATCTCGAAAAATGTCCGTCAGGCCCCTTCCCTTGAGATAAATCTGCAAATATCTCGGAAACGAAGCGAGGTATGGCAAAATGTTAAGAGACCTTTTTTGTAGAGAATTAAGTTTCCTACTTTTTATGTTCTATGATATTTTTTGATCAGATGCGTAGTTCTCGAGATATATCAAGATATTTAAAAGTTCCGAAGCCGCACCAACATAATAGAGATACAGAAACACCGTGGCCCCTTTCGTTGAGATAACTCTGCACTATTGCGAGCTGCAAATGCCACTTCCAGCTTAGCTGTGCAGAGGAAGAACAACAAGAAGAAGAAATATCTCGAAATATGTCCGTCAGGCAAGGTCCTTTGAGTTGAATCTGCAAATATCTCGGAAACGAAGCGAGCTATGGCAAAATGTTAAGAGACCTTTTTTGTAGAGAATTATGTTTCGTACAATTTATGTTCTATGATATTTTTTGATCAGAAGCGTAGTTTTCAAGATATATCGAGATATTTAAAAGTTCCGAAGCCGCACCAACATAATAGAGATACAGAAACACCGTGGCCCCTTTCTTTGAGAAAACTCTGCACTATTGCGAGCTGGAAATGCCACTTCCAGTTTAGCTGTGCAGAAGAAGAACAACAAGAAGAAGAAATATCTCGAAATATGTCCGTTAGGCCCCTTCCCTTGAGATAAATCTGCAAATATCTCGGAAACGAAGCGAGCTATGGCAAAATGTTAAGCGACCTTTTTTGTAGAGAATTAAGTTTCCTACTTTTTATGTTCTATGATATTTTTTGATCAGATGCGTAGTTCTCGAGATATATCAAGATATTTAAAAGTTCCGAAGCCGCACCAACATAATAGAGATACAGAAACACCGTGGCCCCTTTCGTTGAGATAACTCTGCACTATTGCGAGCTGCAAATGCCACTTCCAGCTTAGCTGTGCAGAGGAAGAACAACAAGAAGAAGAAATATCTCGAAATATGTCCGTCAGGCAAGGTCCTTTGAGTTGAATCTGCAAATATCTCGGAAACGAAGCGAGCTATGGCAAAATGTTAAGAGACCTTTTTTGTAGAGAATTATGTTTCGTACAATTTATGTTCTATGATATTTTTTGATCAGAAGCGTAGTTTTCGAGATATATCGAGATATTTAAAAGTTCCGAAGCCGCACCAACATAATAGAGATACAGAAACACCGTGGCCCCTTTCTTTGAGATAACTCTGCACTATTGCGAGCTGCAAATGCCACTTCCAGCTTAGCTGTGCAGAAGAAGAACAACAAGAAGAAGAAATATCTCGAAATATGTCCGTCAGGCCCCTTCCCTTGAGATATATCTGCAAATATCTCGGAAACGAAGCGAGCTATGGCAAAATGTTAAGAGACCTTTTTTGTAGAGAATTATGTTTCCTACAATTTATGTTCTATGATATTTTTTGATCAGAAGCGTAGTTTTCGAGATATATCGAGATATTTAAAAGTTCCGAAGCCGCACCAACATAATAGAGATACAGAAACACCGTGGCCCCTTTCTTTGAGATAACTCTGCACTAGTGCGAGCCGCAAATGCCACTTCCAGCTTAGCTGTGCAGAAGAAGAACAACAAGAAGAAGAAATATCTCGAAATATGTCCGTCAGGCCCCTTCCCTTGAGATAAATCTGCACATAACTCGGAAACGAAGCGAGCTATGGCAAAATGTGAAGAGACCTTTTTTGTAGAGAATTAAGTTTCCTACTTTTTATGTTCTATGATATTTTTTGATCAGATGCGTAGTTCTCGAGATATATCAAGATATTTAAAAGTTCCGAAGCCGCACCAACATAATAGAGATACAGAAACACCGTGGCCCCTTTCTTTGAGATAACTCTGCACTATTGCGAGCTGCAAATGCCACTTCCAGCTTAGCTGTGCAGAAGAAGAACAACAAGAAGAAGAAATATCTCGAAATATGTCCGTCAGGCCCCTTCCCTTGAGATATATCTGCAAATATCTCGGAAACGAAGCGAGCTATGGCAAAATGTTAAGAGACCTTTTTTGTAGAGAATTATGTTTCCTACAATTTATGTTCTATGATATTTTTTGATCAGAAGCGTAGTTTTCGAGATATATCGAGATATTTAAAAGTTCCGAAGCCGCACCAACATAATAGAGATACAGAAACACCGTGGCCCCTTTCTTTGAGATAACTCTGCACTAGTGCGAGCCGCAAATGCCACTTCCAGCTTAGCTGTGCAGAAGAAGAACAACAAGAAGAAGAAATATCTCGAAATATGTCCGTCAGGCCCCTTCCCTTGAGATAAATCTGCACATAACTCGGAAACGAAGCGAGCTATGGCAAAATGTGAAGAGACCTTTTGTGTAGAGAATTAAGTTTCCTACTTTTTATCTTCTATGATATTTTTTGATCAGATGCGTAGTTCTCGAGATATATCAAGATATTTAAAAGTTCCGAAGCCGCACCAACATAATACAGATACAGAAACACCGTGGCCCCTCTCTTTGAGATAACTCTGCACTATTGCGAGCTGGAAATGCCACTTCCAGTTTAGCTGTGCAGAAGAAGAACAACAAGAAGAAGAAATATCTCGAAATATGTCCGTTAGGCCCCTTCCCTTGAGATAAATGTGCAAATATCTCGGAAACGAAGCGAGCTATGGCAAAATGTTGAGAGACCTTTTTTGTAGAGAATTAACTTTCCTACTTTTTATGTTCTATGATATTTTTTGATCAGATGCGTAGTTCTCGAGATATATCAAGATATTTAAAAGTTCCGAAGCCGCACCAACATAATAGAGATACAGAAACACCGTGGCCCCTTTCTTTGAGATAACTCTGCACTATTGCGAGCTGCAAATGCCACTTCCAGCTTAGCTGTGCAGAAGAAGAACAACAAGAAGAAGAAATATCTCGAAATATGTCCGTCAGGCCCCTTCCCTTGAGATAAATCTGCAAATATCTCGGAAACGAAGCGAGCTATGGCAAAATGTTAAGCGACTTTATTTGTAGAGAATTAAGTTTCCTACTTTTTACGTTCTATGATATTTTTTAATCAGATGCGTAGTTCTCGAGATATATAAAGATATTTTAAAGTTCCGAAGCCGCACCAACATAATAGAGATACAGAAACACCGTGGCCCCTTTCTTCGAGATAACTCTGCACTATTGCGAGCTGCAAATGCCACTTCCAGCTTAGCTGTGCAGAAGAAGAACAACGAGAAGAAGAAATATCTCGAAATATGTCCGTCAGGCCAGTTCCTTTGAGTTGAATCTGCAAATATCTCGGAAACGAAGCGAGCTATGGCAAAATGTTAAGAGACCTTTTTTGTAGAGAATTATGTTTCCTACAATTTATGTTCTATGATATTTTTTGATCAGAAGCGTAGTTTTCGAGATATATCGAGATATTTAAAAGTTCCGAAGCCGCACCAACATAATAGAGATACAGAAACACCGTGGCCCCTTTCTTTGAGATAACTCTGCACTAGTGCGAGCCGCAAATGCCACTTCCAGCTTAGCTGTGCAGAAGAAGAACAACAAGAAGAAGAAATATCTCGAAATATGTCCGTCAGGCCCCTTCCCTTGAGATAAATCTGCACATAACTCGGAAACGAAGCGAGCTATGGCAAAATGTGAAGAGACCTTTTGTGTAGAGAATTAAGTTTCCTACTTTTTATCTTCTATGATATTTTTTGATCAGATGCGTAGTTCTCGAGATATATCAAGATATTTAAAAGTTCCGAAGCCGCACCAACATAATAGAGATACAGAAACACCGTGGCCCCTTTCTTTGAGATAACTCTGCACTATTGCGAGCTGCAAATGCCACTTCCAGCTTAGCTGTGCAGAAGAAGAACAACAAGAAGAAGAAATATCTCGAAATATGTCCGTCAGGCCCCTTCCCTTGAGATAAATCTGCAAATATCTCGGAAACGAAGCGAGCTATGGCAAAATGTTAAGCGACTTTATTTGTAGAGAATTAAGTTTCCTACTTTTTACGTTCTATGATATTTTTTAATCAGATGCGTAGTTCTCGAGATATATAAAGATATTTTAAAGTTCCGAAGCCGCACCAACATAATAGAGATACAGAAACACCGTGGCCCCTTTCTTCGAGATAACTCTGCACTATTGCGAGCTGCAAATGCCACTTCCAGCTTAGCTGTGCAGAAGAAGAACAACAAGAAGAAGAAATATCTCGAAAAATGTCCGTCAGGCCCCTTCCCTTGAGATAAATCTGCAAATATCTCGGAAACGAAGCGAGCTATGGCAAAATGTTAAGAGACCTTTTTTGTACAGAATTAAGTTTCCTACTTTTTATGTTCTATGATATTTTTTGATCAGATGCGTAGTTCTCGAGATATATCAAGATATTTAAAAGTTCCGAAGCCGCACCAACATAATAGAGATACAGAAACACCGTGGCCCCTTTCGTTGAGATAACTCTGCACTATTGCGAGCTGCAAATGCCACTTCCAGCTTAGCTGTGCAGAGGAAGAACAACAAGAAGAAGAAATATCTCGAAATATGTCCGTCAGGCAAGGTCCTTTGAGTTGAATCTGCAAATATCTCGGAAACGAAGCGAGCTATGGCAAAATGTTAAGAGACCTTTTTTGTAGAGAATTATGTTTCCTACAATTTATGTTCTATGATATTTTTTGATCAGAAGCGTAGTTTTCGAGATATATCGAGATATTTAAAAGTTCCGAAGCCGCACCAACATAATAGAGATACAGAAACACCGTGGCCCCTTTCTTTGAGATAACTCTGCACTATTGCGAGCTGGAAATGCCACTTCCAGTTTAGCTGTGCAGAAGAAGAACAACAAGAAGAAGAAATATCTCGAAATATGTCCGTTAGGCCCCTTCCCTTGAGATAAATCTGCAAATATCTCGGAAACGAAGCGAGCTATGGCAAAATGTTAAGAGACCTTTTTTGTAGAGAATTAAGTTTCCTACTTTTTATGTTCTATGATATTTTTTGATCAGATGCGTAGTTCTCGAGATATATCAAGATATTTAAAAGTTCCGAAGCCTCACCAACATAATAGAGATACAGAAACACCGTGGCCCCTTTCTTTGAGATAACTCTGCACTATTGCGAGCTGCAAATGCCACTTCCAGCTTAGCTGTGCAGAAGAAGAACAACAAGAAGAAGAAATATCTCGAAATATGTCCGTCAGGCCCCTTCCCTTGAGATATATCTGCAAATATCTCGGAAACGAAGCGAGCTATGGCAAAATGTTAAGAGACCTTTTTTGTAGAGAATAATGTTTCCTACAATTTACGTTCTATGATATTTTTTGATCAGAAGCGTAGTTCTCGAGATATATCAAGATATTTAAAAGTTCCGAAGCCGCACCAACATAATAGAGATACAGAAACACCGTGGCCCCTTTCTTTGAGATAACTCTGCACTAGTGCGAGCCGCAAATGCCACTTCCAGCTTAGCTGTGCAGAAGAAGAACAACAAGAAGAAGAAATATCTCGAAATATGTCCGTCAGGCCCCTTCCCTTGAGATAAATATGCAAATATCTCGGAAACGAAGCGAGCTATGGCAAAATGTTAAGCGACCTTTTTTGTAGAGAATTAGGTTTCCTACTTTTTATGTTCTATGATATTTTTTGATCAGATGCGTAGTTCTCGAGATATATCAAGATATTTAAAAGTTCCGAAGCCGCACCAACATAATAGAGATACAGAAACACCGTGGCCCCTTTCTTTGAGATAACTCTGCACTATTGCGAGCTGCAAATGCCACTTCCAGCTTAGCTGTGCAGAGGAAGAACAACAAGAAGAAGAAATATCTCGAAATATGTCCGTCAGGCCAGTTCCTTTGAGATATATCTGCAAATATCTCGGAAACGAAGCGAGCTATGGCAAAATGTTAAGAGACCTTTTTTGTAGAGAATTATGTTTCCTACAATTTATGTTCTATGATATTTTTTGATCAGAAGCGTAGTTTTCGAGATATATCGAGATATTTAAAAGTTCCGAAGCCGCACCAACATAATAGAGATACAGAAACACCGTGGCCCCTTTCTTTGAGATAACTCTGCACTAGTGCGAGCCGCAAATGCCACTTCCAGCTTAGCTGTGCAGAAGAAGAACAACAAGAAGAAGAAATATCTCGAAATATGTCCGTCAGGCCCCTTCCCTTGAGATAAATCTGCACATAACTCGGAAACGAAGCGAGCTATGGCAAAATGTGAAGAGACCTTTTGTGTAGAGAATTAAGTTTCCTACTTTTTATCTTCTATGATATTTTTTGATCAGATGCGTAGTTCTCGAGATATATCAAGATATTTAAAAGTTCCGAAGCCGCACCAACATAATACAGATACAGAAACACCGTGGCCCCTCTCTTTGAGATAACTCTGAACTATTGCGAGCTGGAAATGCCACTTCCAGTTTAGCTGTGCAGAAGAAGAACAACAAGAAGAAGAAATATCTCGAAATATGTCCGTTAGGCCCCTTCCCTTGAGATAAATGTGCAAATATCTCGGAAACGAAGCGAGCTATGGCAAAATGTTGAGAGACCTTTTTTGTAGAGAATTAACTTTCCTACTTTTTATGTTCTATGATATTTTTTGATCAGATGCGTAGTTCTCGAGATATATCAAGATATTTAAAAGTTCCGAAGCCGCACCAACATAATAGAGATACAGAAACACCGTGGCCCCTTTCTTTGAGATAACTCTGCACTATTGCGAGCTGCAAATGCCACTTCCAGCTTAGCTGTGCAGAAGAAGAACAACAAGAAGAAGAAATATCTCGAAATATGTCCGTCAGGCCCCTTCCCTTGAGATAAATCTGCAAATATCTCGGAAACGAAGCGAGCTATGGCAAAATGTTAAGCGACTTTATTTGTAGAGAATTAAGTTTCCTACTTTTTACGTTCTATGATATTTTTTAATCAGATGCGTAGTTCTCGAGATATATAAAGATATTTTAAAGTTCCGAAGCCGCACCAACATAATAGAGATACAGAAACACCGTGGCCCCTTTCTTCGAGATAACTCTGCACTATTGCGAGCTGCAAATGCCACTTCCAGCTTAGCTGTGCAGAAGAAGAACAACAAGAAGAAGAAGTATCTCGAAATATGTCCGTCAGGCCAGTTCCTTTGAGTTGAATCTGCAAATATCTCGGAAACGAAGCGAGCTATGGCAAAATGTTAAGAGACCTTTTTTGTAGAGAATTATGTTGCCTACAATTTATGTTCTATGATATTTTTTGATCAGAAGCGTAGTTTTCGAGATATATCGAGATATTTAAAAGTTCCTAAGCCGCACCAACATAATAGAGATACAGAAACACCGTGGCCCCTTTCTTTGAGATAACTCTGCACTAGTGCGAGCCGCAAATGCCACTTCGAGCTTAGCTGTGCGGAAGAAGAACAACAAGAAGAAGAAATATCTCGAAATATGTCCGTCAGGCCCCTTCCCTTGAGATAAATCTGCAAATATCTCGGAAACGAAGCGAGCTATGGCAAAATGTTAAGACACCTTTTTTGTAGAGAATTAAGTTTCCTACTTTTTATGTTCTATGATATTTTTTGATCAGATGCGTAGTTCTCGAGATATATCAAGATATTTAAAAGTTCCGAAGCCGCACCAACATAATAGAGATGCAGAAACACCGTGGCCCCTTTCTTTGAGATAACTCTGCACTATTGCGAGCTGCAAATGCCACTTCCAGCTTAGCTGTGCAGAGGAAGAACAACAAGAAGAAGAAATATCTCGAAATATGTCCGTCAGGCCCGTTCCTTTGAGCTGAATCTGCAAATATCTCGGAAATGAAGCGAGCTATGGCAAAATGTTAAGGGACGTTTTTAGTAGAGAATTATGTTTCCTACAATTTATGTTCTATGATATTTTTTGATCAGAAGCGTAGTTTTCGAGATATATCGAGATATTTAAAAGTTCCGAAGCCGCACCAACATAATAGAGATACAGAAACACCGTGGCCCCTTCCTTTGAGATAACTCTGCACTAGTGCGAGCCGCAAATGCCACTTCCAGCTTAGCTGTGCAGAAGAAGAACAACAAGAAGAAGAAATATCTCGAAATATGTCCGTCAGGCCCCTTCCCTTGAGATAAATCTGCAAATATCTCGGAAACGAAGCGAGCTATGGCAAAATGTTAAGAAACCTTTTTTGTAGAGAATTAAGTTTCCTACTTTTTATGTTCTATGATATTTTTTGATCAGATGCGTAGTTCTCGAGATATATCAAGATATTTAAAAGTTCCGAAGCCGCACCAACATAATAGAGATACAGAAACACCGTGGCCCCTTTCTTTGAGATAACTCTGCACTATTACGAGCTGTAAATGCCACTTCCAGCTTAGCTGTGTAGAAGAAGAACAACACGAAGAAGAAATATCTCGAAATATGTCCGTCAGGCCCCTTCCCTTGAGATAAATCTGCAAATATCTCGGA
Organism: Osmia lignaria lignaria; assembly: GCF_051020975.1. NCBI lineage: Eukaryota > Metazoa > Arthropoda > Insecta > Hymenoptera > Megachilidae > Osmia > Osmia lignaria. The sequence continues at coordinate 4,353,725 of NW_027478170.1, read as the reverse complement.
AACGAAGCGAGCTATGGCAAAATGTTAAGAGACCTGTTTTGTAGAGAATTAAGTTTCCTACTTTTTATGTTCTATGATATTTTTCGATCAGATGCGTAGTTCTCGAGATATATCAAGATATTTAAAAGTTCCGAAGCCGCACCAACATAATAGAGATACAGAAACACCGTGGCCCCTTTCTTTGAGATAACTCTGCACTATTGCGAGCTGCAAATGCCACTTCGAGCTTAGCTGTGCAGAAGAAGAACAACAAGAAGAAGAAACATCTCGAAATATGTCCGTCAAGCCCCTTCCCTTGAGATAAATCTGCAAATATCTCGGAAACGAAGCGAGCTACTGCAAAATGTTAAGAGACCTTTTTTGTAGAAAATTAGGTTTCCTACTTTTTATGTTCTATGATATTTTTTGATCAGATGCGTAGTTCTCGAGATATATCAAGATATTTAAAAGTTCCGAAGCCGCACCAACATAATAGAGCTACAGAAACACCGTGGCCCCTTTCTTTGAGATAACTCTGCACAATTGCGACCTGCAAATGCCACTTCCAGCTTAGCTGTGCAGAAGAAGAACAACAAGAAGAATAAATATCCCGAAATATGTCCGTCAGGCCCCTTCCCTTGAGATAAATCTGCAAATATCTCGGAAACGAAGCGAACTATGGCAAAATGTTAAGAGACCTTTTTTGTAGAGAATTAAGTTTCCTACTTTTTATGTTCTATGATATTTTTTGATCAGATGCGTAGTTCTCGAGATATATCAAGATATTTAAAAGTTCCGAAGCCGCACCAACATAATAGAGATACAGAAACACCGTGGCCCCTTTCTTTGAGATAACTCTGCACTATTGCGAGCTGTAAATGCCACTTCCAGCTTAGCTGTGCAGAAGAAGAACAACAAGAAGAAGACATATCTCGAAATATGTCCGTCAGGCCCCTTCCCTTGAGATATATCTGCAAATATCTCGGAAAAGAAGCGAGCTATTGCAAAATGTTAAGAGACCTTTTTTGTAGAGAATTATGTTTCCTACAATTTATGTTCTACGATATTTTTTGATCAGAAGCGTAGTTTTCGAGATATATCGAGATATTTAAAAGTTCCGAAGCCGCACCAACATAATAGAGATACAGAAACACCGTGGCCCCTTTCTTTGAGATAACTCTGCACTAGTGCGAGCCGCAAATGCCACTTCCAGCTTAGCTGTGCAGAAGAAGAACAACAAGGAGAAGAAATATCTCGAAATATGTCCGTCAGGCCCCTTCCCTTGAGATAAATCTGCAAATATCTCGGAAACGAAGCGAGCTATGGCAAAATGTTAAGACACCTTTTTTGTAGAGAATTAAGTTTCCTACTTTTTATGTTCTATGATATTTTTTGATCAGATGCGTAGTTCTCGACATATATCAAGATATTTAAAAGTTCCGAAGCCGCACCAACATAATAGAGATACAGACACACCGTGGCCCCTTTCTTTGAGATAACTCTGCACTATTGTGAGCTGCAAATGCCACTTCCAGCTTAGCTGTGCAGAAGAAGAACAACAAGAAGAAGAAATATCTCGAAATATGTCCGTCAGGCCCCTTCCCTTGAGATAAATCTGCAAATATCTCGGAAACGAAGCGAGCTATGGCAAAATGTTAAGAGACCTGTTTTGTAGAGAATTAAGTTTGCTACTTTTTATGTTCTATGATATTTTTCGATCAGATGCGTAGTTCTCGAGATATATCGAGATATTTAAAAGTTCCGAAGCCGCACCAACATAATAGAGATACAGAAACACCGTGGCCCCTTTCCTTGAGATAACTCTGCACTATTGCGACCTGCAAATGCCACTTCCAGCTTAGCTGTACAGAAGAAGAACAACAAGAAGAAGAAATATCTCGAAATATGTCCGTCAGGCCCCTTCCCTTGAGATAAATCTGCAAATATCTCGGAAACGAAGCGAGCTATGGCAAAATGTTAAGAGACCTTTTTTGTAGAGAATTATGTTTCCTACAATTTACGTTCTCTGATATTTTCTGATCAGAAGCGTAGTTTTCGAGATATATCGAGATATTTAAAAGTTCCGAAGCCGCACCAACATAATAGAGATACAGAAACACCGTGGCCCCTTTCCTTGAGATAACTCTGCACTATTGCGACCTGCAAATGCCACTTCCAGCTTAGCTGTACAGAAGAAGAACAACAAGAAGAAGAAATATCTCGAAATATGTCCGTCAGGCCCCTTCCCTTGAGATAAATCTGCAAATGTCTCGGAAACGAAGCGAGCTATGGCAAAATGTTAAGAGACCTTTTTTGTAGAGAATTAAGTTTTCTACTTTTTATGTTCCATGATATTTTTTGATCAGATGCGTAGTTCTCGAGATATATCAAGATATTTAAAAGTTCTGAAGCTGCACCAACGTAATAGAGATACAGAAACACCGTGGCCCCTTTCTTTGAGATAACTCTGCACTAGTGCGAGCCGCAAATGCCACTTCCAGCTTAGCTGTGCAGAAGAAGAACAACAAGAAGAAGAAATATCTGGAAATATGTCCGTTAGGCCCCTTCCCTTGAGATATATCTGCAAATATCTCGGAAACGAAGCGAGCTATGGCAAAATGTTGAGAGACCTTTGTTGTAGAGAATTAAGTTTCCTACAATTTATGTTCTATGATATTTTTTGATCAGAAGCGTAGTTTTCGAGATATATCGAGATATTTAAAAGTTCCGAAGCCGCACCAACATAATAGAGATACAGAAACACCGTGGCCCCTTTCTTTGAGATAACACTGCACTAGTGCGAGCCGCAAATGCCACTTCCAGCTTAGCTGTGAAGAAGAAGAACAACAAGAAGAAGAAGTATCTCGAAATATGTCCGTCAGGCCCCTTCCCTTGATATAAATCTGCAAATATCTCGGAAACGAAGCGAGCTATGGCAAAATGTTAAGAGACCTTTTTTGTAGAGAATTAAGTTTCCTACTTTTTATGTTCTATGATATTTTTCGATCAGAGGCGTAGTTCTCGAGATATATCAAGATATTTAAAAGTTCCGAAGCCGCACCAACATAATAGAGATACAGAAACACCGTGGCCCCTTTCCTTGAGATAACTCTGCACTATTGCGACCTGCAAATGCCACTTCCAGCTTAGCTGTACAGAAGAAGAACAACAAGAAGAAGAAATATCTCGAAATATGTCCGTCAGGCCCCTTCCCTTGAGATAAATCTGCAAATGTCTCGGAAACGAAGCGAGCTATGGCAAAATGTTAAGAGACCTTTTTTGTAGAGAATTAAGTTTTCTACTTTTTATGTTCCATGATATTTTTTGATCAGATGCGTAGTTCTCGAGATATATCAAGATATTTAAAAGTTCTGAAGCTGCACCAACGTAATAGAGATACAGAAACACCGTGGCCCCTTTCTTTGAGATAACTCTGCACTAGTGCGAGCCGCAAATGCCACTTCCAGCTTAGCTGTGCAGAAGAAGAACAACAAGAAGAAGAAATATCTGGAAATATGTCCGTTAGGCCCCTTCCCTTGAGATATATCTGCAAATATCTCGGAAACGAAGCGAGCTATGGCAAAATGTTGAGAGACCTTTGTTGTAGAGAATTAAGTTTCCTACAATTTATGTTCTATGATATTTTTTGATCAGAAGCGTAGTTTTCGAGATATATCGAGATATTTAAAAGTTCCGAAGCCGCACCAACATAATAGAGATACAGAAACACCGTGGCCCCTTTCTTTGAGATAACACTGCACTAGTGCGAGCCGCAAATGCCACTTCCAGCTTAGCTGTGAAGAAGAAGAACAACAAGAAGAAGAAGTATCTCGAAATATGTCCGTCAGGCCCCTTCCCTTGATATAAATCTGCAAATATCTCGGAAACGAAGCGAGCTATGGCAAAATGTTAAGAGACCTTTTTTGTAGAGAATTAAGTTTCCTACTTTTTATGTTCTATGATATTTTTCGATCAGAGGCGTAGTTCTCGAGATATATCAAGATATTTAAAAGTTCCGAAGCCGCACCAACATAATAGAGATACAGAAACACCGTGGCCCCTTTCTTTGAGATAACTCTGCACTAGTGCGAGCCGCAAATGCCACTTCCAGTTTAGCTGTGCAGAAGAAGAACAACAAGAAGAAGAAATATCTCGAAATATGTCCGTCAGGCCCCTTCCCTTGAGATAAATCTGCAAATATCTCGGAAACGAAGCGAGCTATGGCAAAATGTTAAGAGACGTTTTTTGTAGAGAATTAAGTTTCCTACTTTTTCTGTTCTATGATATTTTTTGATCAGATGCGTAGTTCTCGAGATATATCAAGATATTTAAAAGTTCCGAAGCCGCACCAACATAATAGAGATACAGAAACACCGTGGCCCCTTTCTTTGAGATAACTCTGCACTAGTGCGAGCCGCAAATGCCACTTCCAGCTTAGCTGTGCAGAAGAAGAACAACAAGAAGAAATATCTCGAAATATGTCCGTCAGGCCCCGTTCCTTGAGATAAATCTGCAAATATCTCGGAAACGAAGCGAGCTATGGCAAAATGTTAAGAGACCTTTTTTGTAGAGAATTAAGTTTCCTACTTTTTATGTTCTATGATATTTTTTGATCAGATGCGTAGTTCTCGAGATATATCAAGATATTTAAAAGTTCCGAAGCCGCACCAACATAATAGGGATACAGAAACACCGTGGCCCCTTTCTTTGAGATAACTCTGCACTATTGCGAGCTGCAAATGCCACTTCCAGCTTAGCTGTGCAGAAGAAGAACAACAAGAAGAAGAAATATCTCGAAATATGTCCGTCAGGCCCCTTCCCTTGAGATATATCTGCAAATATCTCGGAAACAAAGCGAGCTATGGCAAAATGTTAAGAGACCTTTTTTGTAGAGAATTATGTTTCCTACAATTTACGTTCTCTAATATTTTCTGATCAGAAGCGTAGTTTTCGAGATATATCGAGATATTTAAAAGTTCCGAAGCCGCACCAACATAATAGAGATACAGAAACACCGTGGCCCGTTTCCTTGAGATAACTCTGCACTATTGCGACCTGCAAATGCCACTTCCAGCTTAGCTGTACAGAAGAAGAACAACAAGAAGAAGAAATATCTCGAAATATGTCCGTCAGGCCCCTTCCCTTGAGATAAATCTGCAAATATCTCGGTAACGAAGCGAGCTATGGCAAAATGTTAAGAGACCTTTTTTGTAGAGAATTAAGTTTTCTACTTTTATGTTCCATGATATTTTTTGATCAGATGCGTAGTTCTCGAGATATATCAAGATATTTAAAAGTTCTGAAGCTGCACCAACATAATAGAGATACAGAAACACCGTGGCCCCTTTCTTTGAGATAACTCTGCACTAGTGCGAGCCGCAAATGCCACTTCCAGCTTAGCTGTGCAGAAGAAGAACAACAAGAAGAAGAAATATCTGGAAATATGTCCGTTAGGCCCCTTCCCTTGAGATATATCTGCAAATATCTCGGAAACGAAGCGAGCTATGGCAAAATGTTGAGAGACCTTTGTTGTAGAGAATTAAGTTTCCTACAATTTATGTTCTATGATATTTTTTGATCAGAAGCGTAGTTTTCGAGATATATCGAGATATTTAAAAGTTCCGAAGCCGCACCAACATAATAGAGATACAGAAACACCGTGGCCCCTTTCTTTGAGATAACACTGCACTAGTGCGAGCCGCAAATGCCACTTCCAGCTTAGCTGTGCAGAAGAAGAACAACAAGAAGAAGAAATATCTCGAAATATGTCCGTCAGGCCCCTTCCCTTGAGATAAATCTGCAAATATCTCGGAAACGAAGGGAGCTATGGCAAAATGTTAAGAGACGTTTTTTGTAGAGAATTAAGTTTCCTACTTTTTATGTTCTATGATATTTTTTGATCAGATGCGTAGTTCTCGAGATATATCAAGATATTTAAAAGTTCCGAAGCCGCACCAACATAATAGAGATACAGAAACACCGTGGGCCCTTTCTTTGAGATAACTCTGCACTATTGCGAGCTGCAAATGCCACTTCCAGCTTAGCTGTGCAGAAGAAGAACAACAAGAAGAAGAAATATCTCGAAATATGTCCGTCAGGCCCCTTCCCTTGAGATGTATCTGCAAATATCTCGGAAACGAAGCGGGCTATGGCAAAATGTTAAGAGACCTTTTTTGTAGAGAATTAAGTTTCCTACTTTTTATGTTCTCTGATATTTTTTGATCAGATGCGTAGTTCTCGAGATATATCAAGATATTTAAAAGTTCCGAAGCCGCAACAACATAATAGAGATACAGAAACACCGTGGCCCCTTTCTTTGAGATAACTCTGCACTATTGCGAGCTGCAAATGCCACTTCCAGCTTAGCTGTGCAGAAGAAGAACAACAAGAAGAAGAAATATCTCGAAATATGTCCGTCAGGCCCCTTCCCTTGAGATAAATCTGCAAATATCTCGGAAACGAAGCGAGCTATGGCAAAATGTTAAGAGACCTTTTTTGTAGAGAATTATGTTTCCTACAATTTACGTTCTCTGATATTTTCTGATCAGAAGCGTAGTTTTCGAGATATATCGAGATATTTAAAAGTTCCGAAGCCGCACCAACATAATAGAGATACAGAAACACCGTGGCCCCTTTCCTTGAGATAACTCTGCACTATTGCGACCTGCAAATGCCACTTCCAGCTTAGCTGTACAGAAGAAGAACAACAAGAAGAAGAAATATCTCGAAATATGTCCGTCAGGCCCCTTCCCTTGAGATAAATCTGCAAATGTCTCGGAAACGAAGCGAGCTATGGCAAAATGTTAAGAGACCTTTTTTGTAGAGAATTAAGTTTTCTACTTTTTATGTTCCATGATATTTTTTGATCAGATGCGTAGTTCTCGAGATATATCAAGATATTTAAACGTTCTGAAGCTGCACCAACGTAATAGAGATACAGAAACACCGTGGCCCCTTTCTTTGAGATAACTCTGCACTAGTGCGAGCCGCAAATGCCACTTCCAGCTTAGCTGTGCAGAAGAAGAACAACAAGAAGAAGAAATATCTGGAAATATGTCCGTTAGGTCCCTTCCCTTGAGATATATCTGCAAATATCTCGGAAACGAAGCGAGCTATGGCAAAATGTTGAGAGACCTTTGTTGTAGAGAATTAAGTTTCCTACAATTTATGTTCTATGATATTTTTTGATCAGAAGCGTAGTTTTCGAGATATATCGAGATATTTAAAAGTTCCGAAGCCGCACCAACATAATAGAGATACAGAAACACCGTGGCCCCTTTCTTTGAGATAACACTGCACTAGTGCGAGCCGCAAATGCCACTTCCAGCTTAGCTGTGAAGAAGAAGAACAACAAGAAGAAGAAGTATCTCGAAATATGTCCGTCAGGCCCCTTCCCTTGAGATAAATCTGCAAATATCTCGGAAACGAAGCGAGCTATGGCAAAATGTTAAGAGACCTTTTTTGTAGAGAATTAAGTTTCCTACTTTTTATGTTCTATGATATTTTTCGATCAGAGGCGTAGTTCTCGAGATATATCAAGATATTTAAAAGTTCCGAAGCCGCACCAACATAATAGAGATACAGAAACACCGTGGCCCCTTTCTTTGAGATAACTCTGCACTAGTGCGAGCCGCAAATGCCACTTCCAGTTTAGCTGTGCAGAAGAAGAACAACAAGAAGAAGAAATATCTCGAAATATGTCCGTCAGGCCCCTTCCCTTGAGATAAATCTGCAAATATCTCGGAAACGAAGCGAGCTATGGCAAAATGTTAAGAGACGTTTTTTGTAGAGAATTAAGTTTCCTACTTTTTCGGTTCTATGATATTTTTTGATCAGATGCGTAGTTCTCGAGATATATCAAGATATTTAAAAGTTCCGAAGCCGCACCAACATAATAGAGATACAGAAACACCGTGGCCCCTTTCTTTGAGATAACTCTGCACTAGTGCGAGCCGCAAATGCCACTTCCAGCTTAGCTGTGCAGAAGAAGAACAACAAGAAGAAATATCTCGAAATATGTCCGTCAGGCCCCGTTCCTTGAGATAAATCTGCAAATATCTCGGAAACGAAGCGAGCTATGGCAAAATGTTAAGAGACCTTTTTTGTAGAGAATTAAGTTTCCTACTTTTTATGTTCAATGATATTTTTTGATCAGATGCGTAGTTCTCGAGATATATCAAGATATTTAAAAGTTCCGAAGCCGCACCAACAGAATAGAGATACAGAAACACCGTGGCCCCTTTCCTTGAGATAACTCTGCACTATTGCGACCTGCAAATGCCACTTCCAGCTTAGCTGTACAGAAGAAGAACAACAAGAAGAAGAAATATCTCGAAATATGTCCGTCAGGCCCCTTCCCTTGAGATAAATCTGCAAATGTCTCGGAAACGAAGCGAGCTATGGCAAAATGTTAAGAGACCTTTTTTGTAGAGAATTAAGTTTTCTACTTTTTATGTTCCATGATATTTTTTGATCAGATGCGTAGTTCTCGAGATATATCAAGATATTTAAAAGTTCTGAAGCTGCACCAACGTAATAGAGATACAGAAACACCGTGGCCCCTTTCTTTGAGATAACTCTGCACTAGTGCGAGCCGCAAATGCCACTTCCAGCTTAGCTGTGCAGAAGAAGAACAACAAGAAGAAGAAATATCTGGAAATATGTCCGTTAGGCCCCTTCCCTTGAGATATATCTGCAAATATCTCGGAAACGAAGCGAGCTATGGCAAAATGTTGAGAGACCTTTGTAGTAGAGAATTAAGTTTCCTACAATTTATGTTCTATGATATTTTTTGATCAGAAGCGTAGTTTTCGAGATATATCGAGATATTTAAAAGTTCCGAAGCCGCACCAACATAATAGAGATACAGAAACACCGTGGCCCCTTTCTTTGAGATAACACTGCACTAGTGCGAGCCGCAAATGCCACTTCCAGCTTAGCTGTGCAGAAGAAGAACAACAAGAAGAAGAAATATCTCGAAATATGTCCGTCAGGCCCCTTCCCTTGAGATAAATCTGCAAATATCTCGGAAACGAAGCGAGCTATGGCAAAATGTTAAGAGACCTTTGTAGTAGAGAATTAAGTTTCCTACTTTTTATGTTCTATGATATTTTTTGATCAGATGCGTAGTTCTCGAGATATATCAAGGTATTTAAAAGTTCCGAAGCCGCACCAACATAATAGAGATACAGAAACACCGTGGCCCCTTTCTTTGAGATAACTCTGCACTAGTGCGAGCCGCAAATGCCACTTCCAGCTTAGCTGTGCAGAAGAAGAACAACAAGAAGAAATATCTCGAAATATGTCCGTCAGGCCCCGTCCCTTGAGATAAATCTGCAAATATCTCGGAAACGAAGCGAGCTATGGCAAAATGTTAAGAGACCTTTCATGTAGAGAATTAAGTTGCCTACTTTTGATGTAGTATGATATTTTTTGATCAGATGCGTAGTTCTCGAGATATATCAAGATATTTAAAAGTTCCGAAGCCGCACCAACATAATAGAGATACAGAAACACCGTGGCCCCTTTCTTTGAGATAACTCTGCACTATTGCGAGCTGGAAATGCCACTTCCAGTTTAGCTGTGCAGAAGAAGAACAACAAGAAGAAGAAATATCTCGAAATATGTCCGTCAGGCCCCTTCCCTTGAGATAAATCTGCAAATATCTCGGAAACGAAGCGAGCTATGGCAAAATGTTAAGAGACCTTTTTTGTAGAGAATTATGTTTCCTACAATTTATGTTCTATGATATTTTTTGATCAGAAGCGTAGTTTTCGAGATATATCGAGATATTTAAAAGTTCCGAAGCCGCACCAACATAATAGAGATACAGAAACACCGTGGCCCCTTTCTTTGGGATAACTCTGCACTATTGCGAGCTGGAAATGCCACTTCCAGTCTAGCTGTGCAGAAGAAGAACAACAAGAAGAAGAAATATCTCGAAATATGTCCGTCAGGCCCGTTCCTTTGAGCTGAATCTGCAAATATCTCGGAAACGAAGCGAGCTATGGCAAAATGTTAAGAGACGTTTTTTGTAGAGAATTTTGTTTCCTACAATTCATGTTCTATGATATTTTTTGATCAGAAGCGTAGTTTTCGAGATATATCGAGATATTTAAAAGTTCCGAAGCCGCACCAACATAATAGAGATACAGAAACACCGTGGCCCCTTTCTTTGAGATAACTCTGCACTAGTGCGAGCCGCAAATGCCACTTCCAGCTTAGCTGTGCAGAAGAAGAACAACAAGAAGAAGAAATATCTCGAAATATGTCCGTCAGGCACCTTCCCTTGAGATAAATCTGCAAATATCTCGGAAACGAAGCGAGCTATGGCAAAATGTTAAGAGACCTTTTTTGTAGAGAATTAAGTTTCCTACTTTTTATATTCTATGATGTTTTTTGATCAGATGCGTAGTTCTCGAGATATATCAAGATATTTAAAAGTTCCGAAGCCGCACCAACATAATAGAGATACAGAAACACCGTGGCCCCTTCCTTAGAGATAACTCTGCACTATTGCGCGCTGCAAATGCCACTTCCAGCTTAGCTGTGCAGAAGAAGATCAACAAGAAGAAGGAATATCTCGAAATATGTCCGTCAGGCCCCTTCCCTTGAGATAAATCTGCAAATATCTCGGAAACGAAGCGAGCTATGGCAAAATGTTAAGAGACCTTATTTGTAGAGAATTAAGTTTCCTACTTTTTATGTTCTATGATATTTTTTGATCAGATGCGTAGTTCTCGAGATATATCAAGATATTTTAAAGTTCCGAAGCCGCACCAGCATAATAGAGATACAGAAACACAGTGGCCCCTTTCTTTGAGATAACTCTGCACTCGTGCGAGCTGTAAATGCCACTTCCAGCTTAGCTGTGCAGAAGAAGAACAACAAGAAGAAGGAATATCTCGAAATATGTCCGTCAGGCCCCTTCCCTTGAGATAAATCTGCAAATATCTCGGAAACGAAGCGAGCTATGGCAAAATGTTAAGAGACCTTATTTGTAGAGAATTAAGTTTCCTACTTTTTATGTTCTATGATATTTTCTGATCAGATGCGTAGTTCTCGAGATATATCAAGATATTTAAAAGTTCCGAAGCCGCACCAACATAATAGAGATACAGAAACACCGTGGCCCCCTTCTTTGAGATAACTCTGCACTATTGCGAGCTGTAAATGCCACTTCCAGCTTAGCTGTGCAGAAGAAGAACAACAAGAAGAAGAAATATCTCGAAATATGTCCGTCAGGCCCCTTCCCTTGAGATAAATCTGCAAATATCTCGGAAACGAAGCGAGCTATGGCAAAATGTTAAGAGACCTTTTTTGTAGAGAATTAAGTTTCCTACTTTTTATGTTCTATGATATTTTTTGATCAGATGCGTAGTTCTCGAGATATATCAAGATATTTAAAAGTTTCGAAGCTGCACCAACATAATAGAGATACAGAAACACCGTGGCCCCTTTCTTTGAGATAACTCTGCACTATTGCGAGCTGCAAATGCCACTTCCAGCTTAGCTGTGCAGAAGAAGAACAACAAGAAGAAGAAATATCTCGAAATATGTCCGTCAGGCCCCTTCCCTTGAGATATATCTGCAAATATCTCGGAAACGAAGCGAGCAATGGCAAAATCTTAAGAGACCTTTTTTGTAGAGAATTATGTTTCCTACAATTTATGTTCTATGATATTTTTTGATCAGAAGCGTAGTTTTCGAGATATATCGAGATATTTAAAAGTTCCGAAGCCGCACCAACATAATAGAGATACAGAAACACCGTGGCCCCTTTCTTTGAGATAACTCTGCACTAGTGCGAGCCGTCAATGCCACTTCCAGTTTAGCTGTGCAGAAGAAGAACAACAAGAAGAAGAAATATCTCGAAATATGTCCGTCAGGCCCGTTCCTTTGAGCTGAATCTGCAAATATCTCGGAAACGAAGCGAGCTATGGCAAAATGTTAAGAGACGTTTTTTGTAGAGGATTATGTTTCCTACAAGTAATGTTCTATGATATTTTTTGATCAGAAGCGTAGTTTTCGAGATATATCGAGATATTTAAATGTTCCGAAGCCGCACCAACATAATAGAGATACAGAAACACCGTGGCCCCCTTCTTTGAGATAACTCTGCACTATTGCGAGCTGTAAATGCCACTTCCAGCTTAGCTGTGCAGAAGAAGAACAACAAGAAGAAGAAATATCTCGAAATATGTCCGTCAGGCCCCTTCCCTTGAGATAAATCTGCAAATATCTCGGAAACGAAGCGAGCTATGGCAAAATGTTAAGAGACCTTTTTTGTAGAGAATTAAGTTTCCTACTTTTTATGTTCTATGATATTTTTTGATCAGATGCGTAGTTCTCGAGATATATCAAGATATTTAAAAGTTTCGAAGCTGCACCAACATAATAGAGATACAGAAACACCGTGGCCCCTTTCTTTGAGATAACTCTGCACTATTGCGAGCTGCAAATGCCACTTCCAGCTTAGCTGTGCAGAAGAAGAACAACAAGAAGAAGAAATATCTCGAAATATGTCCGTCAGGCCCCTTCCCTTGAGATATATCTGCAAATATCTCGGAAACGAAGCGAGCTATGGCAAAATCTTAAGAGACCTTTTTTGTAGAGAATTATGTTTCCTACAATTTATGTTCTATGATATTTTTTGGTCAGAAGCGTAGTTTTCGAGATATATCGAGATATTTAAAAGTTCCGAAGCCGCACCAACATAATAGAGATACAGAAACACCGTGGCCCCTTTCTTTGAGATAACTCTGCACTAGTGCGAGCCGCAAATGCCACTTCCAGCTTAGCTGTGCAGAAGAAGAACAACAAGAAGAAGAAATATCGCGAAATATGTCCACCAGGCCCCTTCCCTTGAGATAAATCTGCAAATATCTCGAAAACGAAGCGAGCTATGGCAAAATGTTAAGAGACCTTTTTTGTAGAGAATTAAGTTTCCTACTTTTTATGTTCTATGATATTTTTTGATCAGATGCGTAGTTCTCGAGATATATCAAGATATTTAAAAGTTCCGAAGCCGCACCAACATAATAGAGATACAGAAACACCGTGGCCCCTTTCCTTGAGATAACTCTGCACTATTGCGAGCTGTAAATGCCACTTCCAGCTTAGCTGTGCAGAAGAAGAACAACAAGAAGAAGAAATATCTCGAAATATGTGCGTCAGGCCCCTTCCCTTCAGATAAATCTGCAAATATCTCGGAAACGAAGCGAGCTATGGCAAAATGTTAAGAGACCTTTTTTGTAGAGAATTAAGTGGCTTACTTTTTACGTTCTATGATATTTTTTGATCAGATGCGTAGTTCTCGAGATATATCAAGATATTTAATAGTTCCGAAGCCGCACCAACATAATAGAGATACAGAAACACCGTGGCCCCTTTCTTTGAGATAACTCCGCACTATTGCGAGCTGTAAATGCCACTTCCAGCTTAGCTGTGCAGAAGAAGAACAACAAGAAGAAGAAATATCTCGAAATATGTCCGTCAGGCCCGTTCCTTTGAGCTGAATCTGCAAATATCTCGGAAACGAAGCGAGCTATGGCAAAATGTTAAGAGACGTTTTTTGTAGAGAATTATGTTTCCTACAAGTTATGTTCTATGATATTTTTTGATCAGAAGCGTAGTTTTCGAGATATATCGAGATATTTAAATGTTCCGAAGCCGCACCAACATAATAGAGATACAGAAACACCGTGGCCCCTTTCTTTGAGATAACTCTGCACTATTGCGAGATGTAAATGCCACTTCCAGCTTAGCTGTGCAGAAGAAGATCAACAAGAAGAAGGAATATCTCGAAATATGTCCGTCAGGCCCCTTCCCTTGAGATAAATCTGCAAATATCTCGGAAACGAAGCGAGCTATGGCAAAATGTTAAGAGACCTTATTTGTAGAGAATTAAGTTTCCTACTTTTTATGTTCTATGATATTTTTTGATCAGATGCGTAGTTCTCGAGATATATCAAGATATTTAAAAGTTCCGAAGCCGCACCAACATAATAGAGATACAGAAACACCGTGGCCCCTTTCTTTGAGATAACTCTGCACTCGTGCGAGCCGCAAATGCCACTTCCAGCTTAGCTGTGCAGAAGAAGAACAACAAGAAGAAGAAATATCGCGAAATATGTCCGTCAGGCCCCTTCCCTTGAGATAAATCTGCAAATATCTCGGAAACGAAGCGAGCTATGGCAAAATGTTAAGAGACCTTTTTTGTAGAGCATTAAGTTTCCTACTTTTTATATTCTATGATATTTTTTGATGAGATGCGTAGTTCTCGAGATATATCAAGATATTTTAAAGTTCCGAAGCCGCACCAGCATAATAGAGATACAGAAACACCGTGGCCCCTTTCTTTGAGATAACTCTGCACTAGTGCGAGCCGTCAATGCCACTTCCAGTTTAGCTGTGCAGAAGAAGAACAACAAGAAGAAGAAATATCTCGAAATATGTCCGTCAGGCCCGTTCCTTTGAGCTGAATCTGCAAATATCTCGGAAACGAAGCGAGCTATGGCAAAATGTTAAGAGACGTTTTTTGTAGAGGATTATGTTTCCTACAAGTAATGTTCTATGATATTTTTTGATCAGAAGCGTAGTTTTCGAGATATATCGAGATATTTAAATGTTCCGAAGCCGCACCAACATAATAGAGATACAGAAACACCGTGGCCCCCTTCTTTGAGATAACTCTGCACTATTGCGAGCTGTAAATGCCACTTCCAGCTTAGCTGTGCAGAAGAAGAACAACAAGAAGAAGAAATATCTCGAAATATGTCCGTCAGGCCCCTTCCCTTGAGATAAATCTGCAAATATCTCGGAAACGAAGCGAGCTATGGCAAAATGTTAAGAGACCTTTTTTGTAGAGAATTAAGTTTCCTACTTTTTATGTTCTATGATATTTTTTGATCAGATGCGTAGTTCTCGAGATATATCAAGATATTTAAAAGTTTCGAAGCTGCACCAACATAATAGAGATACAGAAACACCGTGGCCCCTTTCTTTGAGATAACTCTGCACTATTGCGAGCTGCAAATGCCACTTCCAGCTTAGCTGTGCAGAAGAAGAACAACAAGAAGAAGAAATATCTCGAAATATGTCCGTCAGGCCCCTTCCCTTGAGATATATCTGCAAATATCTCGGAAACGAAGCGAGCTATGGCAAAATCTTAAGAGACCTTTTTTGTAGAGAATTATGTTTCCTACAATTTATGTTCTATGATATTTTTTGGTCAGAAGCGTAGTTTTCGAGATATATCGAGATATTTAAAAGTTCCGAAGCCGCACCAACATAATAGAGATACAGAAACACCGTGGCCCCTTTCTTTGAGATAACTCTGCACTAGTGCGAGCCGCAAATGCCACTTCCAGCTTAGCTGTGCAGAAGAAGAACAACAAGAAGAAGAAATATCGCGAAATATGTCCGTCAGGCCCCTTCCCTTGAGATAAATCTGCAAATATCTCGAAAACGAAGCGAGCTATGGCAAAATGTTAAGAGACCTTTTTTGTAGAGAATTAAGTTTCCTACTTGTTATGTTCTATGATATTTTTTGATCAGATGCGTAGTTCTCGAGATATATCAAGATATTTAAAAGTTCCGAAGCCGCACCAACATAATAGAGATACAGAAACACCGTGGCCCCTTTCCTTGAGATAACTCTGCACTATTGCGAGCTGTAAATGCCACTTCCAGCTTAGCTGTGCAGAAGAAGAACAACAAGAAGAAGAAATATCTCGAAATATGTGCGTCAGGCCCCTTCCCTTCAGATAAATCTGCAAATATCTCGGAAACGAAGCGAGCTATGGCAAAATGTTAAGAGACCTTTTTTGTAGAGAATTAAGTGGCTTACTTTTTACGTTCTATGATATTTTTTGATCAGATGCGTAGTTCTCGAGATATATCAAGATATTTAATAGTTCCGAAGCCGCACCAACATAATAGAGATACAGAAACACCGTGGCCCCTTTCTTTGAGATAACTCCGCACTATTGCGAGCTGTAAATGCCACTTCCAGCTTAGCTGTGCAGAAGAAGAACAACAAGAAGAAGAAATATCTCGAAATATGTCCGTCAGGCCCGTTCCTTTGAGCTGAATCTGCAAATATCTCGGAAACGAAGCGAGCTATGGCAAAATGTTAAGAGACGTTTTTTGTAGAGAATTATGTTTCCTACAAGTTATGTTCTATGATATTTTTTGATCAGAAGCGTAGTTTTCGAGATATATCGAGATATTTAAATGTTCCGAAGCCGCACCAACATAATAGAGATACAGAAACACCGTGGCCCCTTTCTTTGAGATAACTCTGCACTATTGCGAGCTGTAAATGCCACTTCCAGCTTAGCTGTGCAGAAGAAGATCAACAAGAAGAAGGAATATCTCGAAATATGTCCGTCAGGCCCCTTCCCTTGAGATAAATCTGCAAATATCTCGGAAACGAAGCGAGCTATGGCAAAATGTTAAGAGACCTTATTTGTAGAGAATTAAGTTTCCTACTTTTTATGTTCTATGATATTTTTTGATCAGATGCGTAGTTCTCGAGATATATCAAGATATTTAAAAGTTCCGAAGCCGCACCAACATAATAGAGATACAGAAACACCGTGGCCCCTTTCTTTGAGATAACTCTGCACTCGTGCGAGCCGCAAATGCCACTTCCAGCTTAGCTGTGCAGAAGAAGAACAACAAGAAGAAGAAATATCGCGAAATATGTCCGTCAGGCCCCTTCCCTTGAGATAAATCTGCAAATATCTCGGAAACGAAGCGAGCTATGGCAAAATGTTAAGAGACCTTTTTTGTAGAGAATTAAGTTTCCTACTTTTTATATTCTATGATATTTTTTGATGAGATGCGTAGTTCTCGAGATATATCAAGATATTTTAAAGTTCCGAAGCCGCACCAGCATAATAGAGATACAGAAACACCGTGGCCCCTTTCTTTGAGACAACTCTGCACTATTGCGAGCTGTAAATGCCACTTCCAGCTTAGCTGTGCAGAAGAAGAACAACAAGAAGAAGGAATATCTCGAAATATGTCCGTCAGGCCCCTTCCCTTGAGATAAATCTGCAAATATCTCGGAAACGAAGCGAGCTATGGCAAAATGTTAAGAGACCTTATTTGTAGAGAATTAAGTTTCCTACTTTTTATGTTCTATGATATTTTTTGGTCAGAAGCGTAGTTTTCGAGATATATCGAGATATTTAAAAGTTCCGAAGCCGCACCAACATAATAGAGATACAGAAACACCGTGGCCCCTTTCTTTGAGATAACTCTGCACTAGTGCAAGCCGCCAATGCCACTTCCAGTTTAGCTGTGCAGAAGAAGAACAACAAGAAGAAGAAATATCTCGAAATATGTCCGTCAGGCCCGTTCCTTTGAGCTGAATCTGCAAATATCTCGGAAACGAAGCGAGCTATGGCAAAATGTTAAGAGACGTTTTTTGTAGAGGATTATGTTTCCTACAAGTTATGTTCTATGATATTTTTTGATCAGAAGCGTAGTTTTCGAGATATATCGAGATATTTAAATGTTCCGAAGCCGCACCAACATAATAGAGGTACAGAAACACCGTGGCCCCCTTCTTTGAGATAACTCTGCACTATTGCGAGCTGTAAATGCCACTTCCAGCTTAGCTGTGCAGAAGAAGAACAACAAGAAGAAGAAATATCTCGAAATATGTCCGTCAGGCCCCTTCCCTTGAGATAAATCTGCAAATATCTCGGAAACGAAGCGAGCTATCGCAAAATGTTAAGAGACCTTTTTTGTAGAGAATTAAGTGTCCTACTTTTTATGTTCTATGATATTTTTTGATCAGATGCGTAGTTCTCGAGATATATCAAGATATTTAAAAGTTCCGAAGCCGCACCAACATAATAGAGATACAGAAACACCGTGGCCCCTTTCTTTGAGATAACTCTGCACTATTGCGAGCTGTAAATGCCACTTCCAGCTTAGCTGTGCAGAAGAAGATCAACAAGAAGAAGGAATATCTCGAAATATGTCCGTCAGGCCCCTTCCCTTGAGATAAATCTGCAAATATCTCGGAAACGAAGCGAGCTATGGCAAAATGGTAAGAGACCTTATTTGTAGAGAATTAAGTTTCCTACTTTTTATGTTCTATGATATTTTTTGATCAGATGCGTAGTTCTCGAGATATATCAAGATATTTTAAAGTTCCGAAGCCGCACCAGCATAATAGAGATACAGAAACACCGTGGCCCCTTTCTTTGAGATAACTCTGCACTCGTGCGAGCTGTAAATGCCACTTCCAGCTTAGCTGTGCAGAAGAAGAACAACAAGAAGAAGGAATATCTCGAAATATGTCCGTCAGGCCCCTTCCCTTGAGATAAATCTGCAAATATCTCGGAAACGAAGCGAGCTATGGCAAAATGTTAAGAGACCTTATTTGTAGAGAATTAAGTTTCCTACTTTTTATGTTCTATGATATTTTCTGATCAGATGCGTAGTTCTCGAGATATATCAAGATATTTAAAAGTTCCGAAGCCGCACCAACATAATAGAGATACAGAAACACCGTGGCCCCCTTCTTTGAGATAACTCTGCACTATTGCGAGCTGTAAATGCCACTTCCAGCTTAGCTGTGCAGAAGAAGAACAACAAGAAGAAGAAATATCTCGAAATATGTCCGTCAGGCCCCTTCCCTTGAGATAAATCTGCAAATATCTCGGAAACGAAGCGAGCTATGGCAAAATGTTAAGAGACCTTTTTTGTAGAGAATTATGTTTCCTACAATTTATGTTCTATGATATTTTTTGATCAGAAGCGTAGTTTTCGAGATATATCGAGATATTTAAAAGTTCCGAAGCCGCACCAACATAATAGAGATACAGAAACACCGTGGCCCCTTTCTTTGAGATAACTCTGCACTAGTGCGAGCCGTCAATGCCACTTCCAGTTTAGCTGTGCAGAAGAAGAACAACAAGAAGAAGAAATATCTCGAAATATGTCCGTCAGGCCCGTTCCTTTGAGCTGAATCTGCAAATATCTCGGAAACGAAGCGAGCTATGGCAAAATGTTAAGAGACGTTTTTTGTAGAGGATTATGTTTCCTACAAGTAATGTTCTATGATATTTTTTGATCAGAAGCGTAGTTTTCGAGATATATCGAGATATTTAAATGTTCCGAAGCCGCACCAACATAATAGAGATACAGAAACACCGTGGCCTCCTTCTTTGAGATAACTCTGCACTATTGCGAGCTGCAAATGCCACTTCCAGCTTAGCTGTGCAGAAGAAGAACAACAAGAAGAAGAAATATCTCGAAATATGTCCGTCAGGCCCCTTCCCTTGAGATAAATCTGCAAATATCTCGGAAACGAAGCGAGCTATGGCAAAACGTTAAGAGACCTTTTTTGTAGAGTATTAAGTTTCCTACTTTTTATCTTCTATGATATTTTTTGATCAGATGCGTAGTTCTCGAGATATATCAAGATATTTAAAAGTTCCGAAGCTGCACCAACATAATAGAGGTACAGAAACACCGTGGCCTCTTTCTTTGAGATAACTCTGCACTATTGCGAGCTGCAAATGCCACTTCGAGCTTAGCTGTGCAGAAGAAGAACAACAAGAAGAAGAAATATCTCGAAATATGTCCGTCAGACCCCTTCCCTTGAGATAAATCTGCAAATATCTCGGAAACGAAGCGAGCTATGGGAAAATGTTAAGAGACCTTTTTTGTAGAGAATTAAGTTTCCTACTTTTTATGTTCTATGATATTTTTTGATCAGATGCGTAGTTCTCGAGATATATCAAGATATTTAAAAGTTCCGAAGCCGCACCAACATAATAGAGATACAGAACCACCGTGGCCCCTTTCTTTGAGATAACTCTGCACTATTGCGCGCTGCAAATACCACTTCCAGCTTAGCTGTGCAGAAGAAGAACAACAAGAAGAAGAAATATCTCGAAATATGTCCGTCAGACCCCTTCCCTTGAGATAAATCTGCAAATATCTCGGAAACGAAGCGAGCTATGGCAAAATGTTAAGATACCTTTTTTGTAGAGAATTATGTTTCCTACAATTTACGTTCTATGATATTTTTTGATCAGAAGCGTAGTTTTCGAGATATATCGAGATATTTAAAAGTTCCGAAGCCGCACCAACATAATAGAGATACAGAAACACCGTGGCCCATTTCTTTGAGATAACTCTGCACTATTGCGACCTGCAAATGCCACTTCCAGCTTAGCTGTGCAGAAGAGGAACAACAAGAAGAAGAAATATCTCGGAATATGTCCGTCAGGCCCCTTCCCTTGAGCTAAATCTGCAAATATCTCGGAAACGATGCCAGCTATGGGAAAATGTTAAGAGACCTTTTTTGTAGAGAATTAAGTTTCCTACTTTTTATGTTGTATGATATTTTTTGATCAGATGCGTAGTTCTCGAGATATATCAAGATATTTAAAAGCTTCGAAGCTGCACCAACATAATAGAGGTACAGAAACACCGTGGCCCCGTTCTTTGAGATAACTCTGCACTATTGCGAGCTGCAAATGCCACTTCCAGCTTAGCTGTGCAGAAGAAGAACAAAAAGAAGAAGAAATATTTCGAAATACGTCCGTCAGGCCCCTTCCCTTGAGATAAATCTGCAAATATCTCGGAAACGAAGCGAGCTATGGCAAAATGTTAAGAGACCTTATTTGTAGAGAATTAAGTTTCCTACTTTTTATGTTCTATGATATTTTTTGATCAGAAGCGTAGTTTTCGAGATATAACGAGATATTTAAAAGTTCCGAAGCCGCACCAACATAATAGAGATACAGAAACACCGTGGCCCATTTCTTTGAGATAACTCTGCACTATTGCGACCTGCAAATGCCACTTCCAGCTTAGCTGTGCAGAAGAGGAACAACAAGAAGAAGAAATATCTCGAAATATGTCCGTCAGACCCCTTCCCTTGAGATAAATCTGCAAATATCTCGGAAACGAAGCGAGCTATGGCAAAATGTTAAGATACCTTTTTTGTAGAGAATTATGTTTCCTACAATTTACGTTCTATGATATTTTTTGATCAGAAGCGTAGTTTTCGAGATATATCGAGATATTTAAAAGTTCCGAAGCCGCACCAACATAATAGAGATACAGAAACACCGTGGCCCATTTCTTTGAGATAACTCTGCACTATTGCGACCTGCAAATGCCACTTCCAGCTTAGCTGTGCAGAAGAGGAACAACAAGAAGAAGAAATATCTCGGAATATGTCCGTCAGGCCCCTTCCCTTGAGCTAAATCTGCAAATATCTCGGAAACGATGCCAGCTATGGGAAAATGTTAAGAGACCTTTTTTGTAGAGAATTAAGTTTCCTACTTTTTATGTTCTATGATATTTTTTGATCAGATGCGTAGTTCTCGAGATATATGAAGATATTTAAAAGTTCCGAAGCCGCACCAACATAATAGAGATACAGAAACACCGTGGCCCCTTTCTTTGAGATAACTCTGCACTATTGCGAGCTGCAAATGCCACTTCCAGCTTAGCTGTGCAGAAGTAGAACAACAAGAAGAAGAAATATCTCGAAATATGTCCGTCAGGCCCCTTCCCTTGAGATAAATCTGCAAATATCTCGGAAACGAAGCGAGCTATGGCAAAATGTTAAGAGACCTTTTTTGTAGAGAATTAAGTTTCCTACTTTTTATGTTGTATGATATTTTTTGATCAGATGCGTAGTTCTCGAGATATATCAAGATATTTAAAAGCTTCGAAGCTGCACCAACATAATAGAGGTACAGAAACACCGTGGCCCCGTTCTTTGAGATAACTCTGCACTATTGCGAGCTGCAAATGCCACTTCCAGCTTAGCTGTGCAGAAGAAGAACAAAAAGAAGAAGAAATATTTCGAAATACGTCCGTCAGGCCCCTTCCCTTGAGATAAATCTGCAAATATCTCGGAAACGAAGCGAGCTATGGCAAAATGTTAAGAGACCTTATTTGTAGAGAATTAAGTTTCCTACTTTTTATGTTCTATGATATTTTTTGATCAGAAGCGTAGTTTTCGAGATATAACGAGATATTTAAAAGTTCCGAAGCCGCACCAACATAATAGACATACAGAAACACCGTGGCCCCTTTCTTTGAGATAACTCTGCACTATTGCGAGCTGCAAATGCCACTTCCAGCTTAGCTGTGCAGAAGAAGAACAACAAGAAGAAGAAATATCTCGAAATATGTCCGTCAGGCCCCTTCCCTTGAGATAAATCTGCAAATATCTCGGAAACGAAGCGAGCTATGGCAAAATGTTAAGAGACCTTTTTTGTAGAGAATTAAGTTTCCTACTTTTTATGTTCTATGATATTTTTCGATCAGATGCGTAGTTCTCGAGATATATCAAGATATTTAAAAGTTCCGAAGCCGCACCAACATAATAGAGATACAGAAACACCGTGGCCCCTTTCTTTGAGGTAACTCTGCACTATTGCGAGCTGCAAATGCCACTTCCAGCTTAGCTGTGCAGAAGAAGAACAACAAGAAGAAGAAATATCTCGAAATATGTCCGTCAGGCCCCTTCCCTTGAGATAAATCTGCAAATATCTCGGAAACGAAGCGAGCTATGGCAAAATGTTAAGAGACCTTTTTTGTAGAGAATTAAGTTTCCTACTTTTTATGTTCTATGATATTTTTCGATCAGATGCGTAGTTCTCGAGATATATCAAGATATTTAAAAGTTCCGAAGCCGCACCAACATAATAGAGATACAGAAACACCGTGGCCCCTTTCTTTGAGGTAACTCTGCACTATTGCGAGCTGCAAATGCCACTTCCAGCTTAGCTTAGCAGAAGAAGAACAACAAGAAGAAGAAATATCTCGAAATATGTCCGTCAGGCCCCTTCCCTTGAGATAAATCTGCAAATATCTCGGAAACCAAGCGAGCTATGGCAAAATGTTAAGAGACCTTTTTTGTAGAGAATTAAGTTTCCCACCTTTTATGTTCTATGATATTTTTTGATCAGATGCGTAGTTCTCGAGATATATCAAGATATTTTAAAGTTCCGAAGCCGCACCAACATAATAGAGATACAGAAACACCGTGGCCCCTTTCTTTGAGATAACTCTGCACTACTGCGAGCTGGAAATGCCACTTCCAGTTTAGCTGTGCAGAAGAAGAACAACAAGAAGAAGAAATATCTCGAAATATGTCCGTCAGGCCCCTTCCCTTGAGACAAATCTGCAAATATCTCGGAAACCAAGCGAGCTATGGCAAAATGTTAAGAGACCTTTTTTGTAGAGAATTAAGTTTCCCACCTTTTATGTTGTATGATATTTTTTGATCAGATGCGTAGTTCTCGAGATATATCAAGATATTTAAAAGCTTCGAAGCTGCACCAACATAATAGAGGTACAGAAACACCGTGGCCCCGTTCTTTGAGATAACTCTGCACTATTGCGAGCTGCAAATGCCACTTCCAGCTTAGCTGTGCAGAAGAAGAACAAAAAGAAGAAGAAATATTTCGAAATACGTCCGTCAGGCCCCTTCCCTTGAGATAAATCTGCAAATATCTCGGAAACGAAGCGAGCTATGGCAAAATGTTAAGAGACCTTATTTGTAGAGAATTAAGTTTCCTACTTTTTATGTTCTATGATATTTTTTGATCAGAAGCGTAGTTTTCGAGATATAACGAGATATTTAAAAGTTCCGAAGCCGCACCAACATAATAGACATACAGAAACACCGTGGCCCCTTTCTTTGAGATAACTCTGCACTATTGCGAGCTGCAAATGCCACTTCCAGCTTAGCTGTGCAGAAGAAGAACAACAAGAAGAAGAAATATCTCGAAATATGTCCGTCAGGCCCCTTCCCTTGAGATAAATCTGCAAATATCTCGGAAACGAAGCGAGCTATGGCAAAATGTTAAGAGACCTTTTTTGTAGAGAATTAAGTTTCCTACTTTTTATGTTCTATGATATTTTTCGATCAGATGCGTAGTTCTCGAGATATATCAAGATATTTAAAAGTTCCGAAGCCGCACCAACATAATAGAGATACAGAAACACCGTGGCCCCTTTCTTTGAGGTAACTCTGCACTATTGCGAGCTGCAAATGCCACTTCCAGCTTAGCTGTGCAGAAGAAGAACAACAAGAAGAAGAAATATCTCGAAATATGTCCGTCAGGCCCCTTCCCTTGAGATAAATCTGCAAATATCTCGGAAACGAAGCGAGCTATGGCAAAATGTTAAGAGAGCTTTTTTGTAGAAAATTAAGTTTCCTACTTTTTATGTTCTATGATATTTTTCGATCAGATGCGTAGTTCTCGAGATATATCAAGATATTTAAAAGTTCCGAAGCCGCACCAACATAATAGAGATACAGAAACACCGTGGCCCCTTTCTTTGAGGTAACTCTGCACTATTGCGAGCTGCAAATGCCACTTCCAGCTTAGCTTAGCAGAAGAAGAACAACAAGAAGAAGAAATATCTCGAAATATGTCCGTCAGGCCCCTTCCCTTGAGATAAATCTGCAAATATCTCGGAAACCAAGCGAGCTATGGCAAAATGTTAAGAGACCTTTTTTGTAGAGAATTAAGTTTCCCACCTTTTATGTTCTATGATATTTTTTGATCAGATGCGTAGTTCTCGAGATATATCAAGATATTTTAAAGTTCCGAAGCCGCACCAACATAATAGAGATACAGAAACACCGTGGCCCCTTTCTTTGAGATAACTCTGCACTACTGCGAGCTGGAAATGCCACTTCCAGTTTAGCTGTGCAGAAGAAGAACAACAAGAAGAAGAAATATCTCGAAATATGTCCGTCAGGCCCCTTCCCTTGAGACAAATCTGCAAATATCTCAGAAACGAAGCGAGCTATGGCAAAATGTTAAGAGACCTTTTTTGTAGAAAATTAAGTTTCCTACTTTTTATGTTCTATGATATTTTTCGATCAGATGCGTAGTTCTCGAGATATATCAAGATATTTAAAAGTTCCGAAGCCGCACCAACATAATAGAGATACAGAAACACCGTGGCCCCTTTCTTTGAGGTAACTCTGCACTATTGCGAGCTGGAAATGCCACTTCCAGTTTAGCTGTGCAGAAGAAGAACAACAAGAAGAAGAAATATCTCGAAATATGTCCGTCAGGACCCTTCCCTTGAGATAAATCTGCAAATATCTCGGAAACGAAGCGAGCTATGGCAAAATGTTAAGAGACCTTTTTTGTAGAGAATTAAGTTTCCTACTTTTTATGTTCTATGATATTTTTTGATCAGATGCGTAGTTCTCGAGATATATCAAGATATTTAAAAGTTCCGAAGCCGCACCAACATAATAGAGATACAGAAACACCGTGGCCCATTTCTTTGAGATAACTCTGCACTATTGCGAGCTGTAAATGCCACGTCCAGCTTAGCTGTGCAGAAGAAGAACAACAAGAAGAAGAAATATCTCGAAATATGTCCGTCAGGCCCCTTCCCTTGAGATAAATCTGCAAATATCTCGGAAACCAAGCGAGCTATGGCAAAATGCTAAGAGACCTTTTTTGTAGAGAATTAAGTTTCCCACTTTTTATGTTCTATGATATTTTTTGATCAGAAGCGTAGTTTTCGAGATATATCGAGATATTTAAAAGATCCGAAGCCGCACCAACATAATAGAGATACAGAAACACCGTGGCCCCTTTCTTTGAGATAACTCTGCACTATTGCGCGCTGCAAATGCCACTTCCAGCTTAGCTGTGCAGAAGAAGAACAACAAGAAGAAGAAATATCTCGAAATATGTCCGTCAGGCCCCTTCCCTTGAGATAAATCTGCAAATATCTCGGAAACGAAGCGAGCTATGGCAAAATGTTAAGAGACCTTTTTTGTAGAGAATTAAGTTTCCTACTTTTTATGTTCTATGATATTTTTTGATCAGATGCGTAGTTCTCGAGATATATCAAGATATTTTAAAGTTCCGAAGCCGCACCAACATAATAGAGATACAGAAACACCGTGGCCCCTTTCTTCGAGATAACTCTGCACTATTGCGAGCTGTAAATGCCACGTCCAGCTTAGCTGTGCAGAAGAAGAACAACAAGAAGAAGAAATATCTCGAAATATGTCCGTCAGGCCCCTTCCCTTGAGATAAATCTGCAAATATCTCGGAAACGAAGCGAGCTATGGCAAAATGTTAAGAGACTTTATTTGTAGAGAATTAAGTTTCCTACTTTTTATGTTCTATGATATTTTTTGATCAGATGCGTAGTTCTCGAGATATATTGAGATATTTAAAAGTTCCGAAGCCGCACCAACATAATAGAGATACAGAAACACCGTGGCCCCTTTCTTTGAGATAACTCTGCACTATTGCGACCTGCAAATGCCACTTCCAGCTTAGCTGTGCAGAAGAGGAACAACAAGAAGAAGAAATATCTCGAAATATGTCCGTCAGGCCCCTTCCCTTGAGATAAATCTGCAAATATCTCGGAAACGATGCCAGCTATGGGAAAATCTTAAGAGACCTTTTTTGTAGAGAATTAAGTTTCCTACTTTTTATGTTCTATGATATTTTTTGATCAGATGCGTAGTTCTCGAGATATATGAAGATATTTAAAAGTTCCGAAGCCGCACCAACATAATAGAGATACAGAAACACCGTGGCCCCTTTTTTTGAGATAACTCTGCACTATTGCGAGCTGCAAATGCCACTTCCAGCTTAGCTGTGCAGAAGAAGAACAACAAGAAGAAGAAATATCTCGAAATATGTCCGTCAGGCCCCTTCCCTTGTGATAAATCTGCAAATATCTCGGAAACGAAGCGAGCTATGGCAAAATGTTAAGAGACCTCTTTTGTAGAGAATTAAGTTTCCTACTTTTTATGTTCTATGATATTTTTTGATCAGAAGCGTAGTTCTCGAGTTATATCAAGATATTTAAAAGTTCCGAAGCCGCACCAACATAATAGAGATACAGAAACACCGTGGCCCCTTTCTTCGAGATAACTCTGCACTATTGCGAGCTGTAAATGCCACGTCCAGCTTAGCGGTGCAGAAGAAGAACAACAAGAAGAAGAAATATCTCGAAATATGTCCGTCAGGCCCCTTCCCTTGAGATAAATCTGCAAATATCTCGGAAACGAAGCGAGCTATGGCAAAATGTTAAGAGACCTTTTTTGTAGAGAATTAAGTTTCCTACTTTTTATGTTCTATGATATTTTTTGATCAGATGCGTAGTTCTCGAGATATATCAAGATATTTAAAAGTTCCGAAGCCGCACCAACATAATAGAGATACAGAAACACCGTGGCCCCTTTCTTCGAGATAACTCTGCACTATTGCGAGCTATAAATGCCACGTCCAGCTTAGCTGTGCAGAAGAAGAACAACAAGAAGAAGAAATATCTCGAAATATGTCCGTCAGGCCCCTTCCCTTGAGATAAATCTGCAAATATCTCGGAAACGATGCCAGCTATGGGAAAATCTTAAGAGACCTTTTTTGTAGAGAATTAAGTTTCCTACTTTTTATGTTCTATGATATTTTTTGATCAGATGCGTAGTTCTCGAGTTATATCAAGATATTTAAAAGTTCCGAAGCCGCACCAACATAATAGAGATACAGAAACACCGTGGCCCCTTTCTTTGAGATAACTCTGCACTATTGCGCGCTGCAAATGCCACTTCCAGCTTAGCTGTGCAGAAGAAGAACAACAAGAAGAAGAAATATCTCGAAATATGTCCGTCAGGCCCCTTCCCTTGAGATAAATCTGGAAATATCTCGGAAACGAAGCGAGCTATGGCAAAATGTTAAGAGACCTTATTTGTAGAGAATTAAGTTTCCTACTTTTTATGTTCTATGATATTTTTTGATCAGATGGGTAGTTCTCGAGATATATCGAGATATTTAAAAGTTCCGAAGCCGCACCAACATAATAGAGATACAGAAACACCGTGGCCCCTTTCTTTGAGGTAACTCTGCACTATTGCGAGCTGCAAATGCCACTTCCAGCTTAGCTGTGCAGAAGAAGAACAACAAGAAGAAGAAATATCTCGAAATATGTCCGTCAGGCCCCTTCCCTTGAGATAAATCTGCAAATATCTCGGAAACGAAGCGAGCTATGGCAAAATGTTAAGAGAGCTTTTTTGTAGAGAATTAAGTTTCCTACTTTTTATGTTCTATGATATTTTTCGATCAGATGCGTAGTTCTCGAGATATATCAAGATATTTAAAAGTTCCGAAGCCGCACCAACATAATAGAGATACAGAAACACCGTGGCCCCTTTCTTTGAGGTAACTCTGCACTATTGCGAGCTGCAAATGCCACTTCCAGCTTAGCTTAGCAGAAGAAGAACAACAAGAAGAAGAAATATCTCGAAATATGTCCGTCAGGCCCCTTCCCTTGAGATAAATCTGCAAATATCTCGGAAACCAAGCGAGCTATGGCAAAATGTTAAGAGACCTTTTTT
Source organism: Osmia lignaria lignaria (assembly GCF_051020975.1). NCBI lineage: Eukaryota > Metazoa > Arthropoda > Insecta > Hymenoptera > Megachilidae > Osmia > Osmia lignaria. Next base: position 4,325,359 of record NW_027478170.1, on the reverse strand, counting down.
GTAGAGAATTAAGTTTCCCACCTTTTATGTTCTATGATATTTTTTGATCAGATGCGTAGTTCTCGAGATATATCAAGATATTTTAAAGTTCCGAAGCCGCACCAACATAATAGAGATACAGAAACACCGTGGCCCCTTTCTTTGAGATAACTCTGCACTACTGCGAGCTGGAAATGCCACTTCCAGTTTAGCTGTGCAGAAGAAGAACAACAAGAAGAAGAAATATCTCGAAATATGTCCGTCAGGCCCCTTCCCTTGAGACAAATCTGCAAATATCTCAGAAACGAAGCGAGCTATGGCAAAATGTTAAGAGACCTTTTTTGTAGAGAATTAAGTTTCCTACTTTTTATGTTCTATGATATTTTTCGATCAGATGCGTAGTTCTCGAGATATATCAAGATATTTAAAAGTTCCGAAGCCGCACCAACATAATAGAGATACAGAAACACCGTGGCCCCTTTCTTTGAGGTAACTCTGCACTATTGCGAGCTGGAAATGCCACTTCCAGTTTAGCTGTGCAGAAGAAGAACAACAAGAAGAAGAAATATCTCGAAATATGTCCGTCAGGACCCTTCCCTTGAGATAAATCTGCAAATATCTCGGAAACGAAGCGAGCTATGGCAAAATGTTAAGAGACCTTTTTTGTAGAGAATTAAGTTTCCTACTTTCTATGTTCTATGATATTTTTTGATCAGATGCGTAGTTCTCGAGATATATCAAGATATTTAAAAGTTCCGAAGCCGCACCAACATAATAGAGATACAGAAACACCGTGGCCCATTTCTTTGAGATAACTCTGCACTATTGCGAGCTGTAAATGCCACGTCCAGCTTAGCTGTGCAGAAGAAGAACAACAAGAAGAAGAAATATCTCGAAATATGTCCGTCAGGCCCCTTCCCTTGAGATAAATCTGCAAATATCTCGGAAACCAAGCGAGCTATGGCAAAATGCTAAGAGACCTTTTTTGTAGAGAATTAAGTTTCCCACTTTTTATGTTCTATGATATTTTTTGATCAGAAGCGTAGTTTTCGAGATATATCGAGATATTTAAAAGATCCGAAGCCGCACCAACATAATAGAGATACAGAAACACCGTGGCCCCTTTCTTTGAGATAACTCTGCACTATTGCGCGCTGCAAATGCCACTTCCAGCTTAGCTGTGCAGAAGAAGAACAACAAGAAGAAGAAATATCTCGAAATATGTCCGTCAGGCCCCTTCCCTTGAGATAAATCTGCAAATATCTCGGAAACGAAGCGAGCTATGGCAAAATGTTAAGAGACCTTTTTTGTAGAGAATTAAGTTTCCTACTTTTTATGTTCTATGATATTTTTTGATCAGATGCGTAGTTCTCGAGATATATCAAGATATTTTAAAGTTCCGAAGCCGCACCAACATAATAGAGATACAGAAACACCGTGGCCCCTTTCTTCGAGATAACTCTGCACTATTGCGAGCTGTAAATGCCACGTCCAGCTTAGCTGTGCAGAAGAAGAACAACAAGAAGAAGAAATATCTCGAAATATGTCCGTCAGGCCCCTTCCCTTGAGATAAATCTGCAAATATCTCGGAAACGAAGCGAGCTATGGCAAAATGTTAAGAGACTTTATTTGTAGAGAATTAAGTTTCCTACTTTTTATGTTCTATGATATTTTTTGATCAGATGCGTAGTTCTCGAGATATATTGAGATATTTAAAAGTTCCGAAGCCGCACCAACATAATAGAGATACAGAAACACCGTGGCCCCTTTCTTTGAGATAACTCTGCACTATTGCGACCTGCAAATGCCACTTCCAGCTTAGCTGTGCAGAAGAGGAACAACAAGAAGAAGAAACATCTCGAAATATGTCCGTCAGGCCCCTTCCCTTGAGATAAATCTGCAAATATCTCGGAAACGATGCCAGCTATGGGAAAATCTTAAGAGACCTTTTTTGTAGAGAATTAAGTTTCCTACTTTTTATGTTCTATGATATTTTTTGATCAGATGCGTAGTTCTCGAGATATATGAAGATATTTAAAAGTTCCGAAGCCGCACCAACATAATAGAGATACAGAAACACCGTGGCCCCTTTTTTTGAGATAACTCTGCACTATTGCGAGCTGCAAATGCCACTTCCAGCTTAGCTGTGCAGAAGAAGAACAACAAGAAGAAGAAATATCTCGAAATATGTCCGTCAGGCCCCTTCCCTTGTGATAAATCTGCAAATATCTCGGAAACGAAGCGAGCTATGGCAAAATGTTAAGAGACCTCTTTTGTAGAGAATTAAGTTTCCTACTTTTTATGTTCTATGATATTTTTTGATCAGAAGCGTAGTTCTCGAGTTATATCAAGATATTTAAAAGTTCCGAAGCCGCACCAACATAATAGAGATACAGAAACACCGTGGCCCCTTTCTTCGAGATAACTCTGCACTATTGCGAGCTGTAAATGCCACGTCCAGCTTAGCGGTGCAGAAGAAGAACAACAAGAAGAAGAAATATCTCGAAATATGTCCGTCAGGCCCCTTCCCTTGAGATAAATCTGCAAATATCTCGGAAACGAAGCGAGCTATGGCAAAATGTTAAGAGACCTTTTTTGTAGAGAATTAAGTTTCCTACTTTTTATGTTCTATGATATTTTTTGATCAGATGCGTAGTTCTCGAGATATATCAAGATATTTAAAAGTTCCGAAGCCGCACCAACATAATAGAGATACAGAAACACCGTGGCCCCTTTCTTCGAGATAACTCTGCACTATTGCGAGCTATAAATGCCACGTCCAGCTTAGCTGTGCAGAAGAAGAACAACAAGAAGAAGAAATATCTCGAAATATGTCCGTCAGGCCCCTTCCCTTGAGATAAATCTGCAAATATCTCGGAAACGATGCCAGCTATGGGAAAATCTTAAGAGACCTTTTTTGTAGAGAATTAAGTTTCCTACTTTTTATGTTCTATGATATTTTTTGATCAGATGCGTAGTTCTCGAGTTATATCAAGATATTTAAAAGTTCCGAAGCCGCACCAACATAATAGAGATACAGAAACACCGTGGCCCCTTTCTTTGAGATAACTCTGCACTATTGCGCGCTGCAAATGCCACTTCCAGCTTAGCTGTGCAGAAGAAGAACAACAAGAAGAAGAAATATCTCGAAATATGTCCGTCAGGCCCCTTCCCTTGTGATAAATCTGCAAATATCTCGGAAACGAAGCGAGCTATGGCAAAATGTTAAGAGACCTTTTTTGTAGAGAATTAAGTTTCCTACTTTTTATGTTCTATGATATTTTTTGATCAGATGCGTAGTTCTCGAGATATATCAAGATATTTTAAAGTTCCGAAGCCGCACCAACATAATAGAGATACAGAAACACCGTGGCCCCTTTCTTTGAGATAACTCTGCACTACTGCGAGCTGGAAATGCCACTTCCAGTTTAGCTGTGCAGAAGAAGAACAACAAGAAGAAGAAATATCTCGAAATATGTCCGTCAGGCCCCTTCCCTTGAGATAAATCTGCAAATATCTCGGAAACCAAGCGAGCTATGGCAAAATGTTAAGAGACCTTTTTTGTAGAGAATTAAGTTTCCCACTTTTTATGTTCTATGATATTTTTTGATCAGATGCGTAGTTCTCGAGATATATCGAGATATTTTAAAGTTCCGAAGCCGCACCAACATAATAGAGATACAGAAACACCGTGGCCCCTTTCTTTGAGATAACTCTGCACTACTGCGAGCTGTAAATGCCACTTCCAGTTTAGCTGTGCAGAAGAAGAACAACAAGAAGAAGAAATATCTCGAAATATGTCCGTCAGGCCCCTTCCCTTGAGATAAATCTGCAAATATCTCGGAAACGAAGCGAGCTATGGCAAAATGTTGAGAGACCTTTTTTGTAGAGAATTAAGTTTCCTACTTTTTATGTTCTATGATATTTTTTGATCAGATGCGTAGTTCTCGGGATATATCAAGATATTTTAAAGTTCCGAAGCCGCACCAACATAATAGAGATACAGAAACACCGTGGCCCCTTTCTTTGAGATAACTCTGCACTACTGCGAGCTGGAAATGCCACTTCCAGTTTAGCTGTGCAGAAGAAGAACAACAAGAAGAAGAAATATCTCGAAATATGTCCGTCAGGCCCCTTCCCTTGAGATAAATCTGCAAATATCTCGGAAACGAAGCGAGCTATGACAAAATGTTAGGAGACCTTTTTTGTAGAGAATTAAGTTTCCTACTTTTTATGTTCTATGATATTTTTTGATCAGATGCGTAGTTCTCGAGTTATATCAAGATATTTAAAAGTTCCGAAGCCGCACCAACATAATAGAGATACAGAAACACCGTGGCCCCTTTCTTTGAGATAACTCTGCACTATTGCGCGCTGCAAATGCCACTTCCAGCTTAGCTGTGCAGAAGAAGAACAACAAGAAGAAGAAATATCTCGAAATATGTCCGTCAGGCCCCTTCCCTTGTGATAAATCTGCAAATATCTCGGAAACGAAGCGAGCTATGGCAAAATGTTAAGAGACCTTTTTTGTAGAGAATTAAGTTTCCTACTTTTTATGTTCTATGATATTTTTTGATCAGATGCGTAGTTCTCGAGATATATCAAGATATTTAAAAGTTCCGAAGCCGCACCAACATAATAGAGATACAGAAACACCGTGGCCCCTTTCTTCGAGATAACTCTGCACTATTGCGAGCTGTAAATGCCACGTCCAGCTTAGCTGTGCAGAAGAAGAACAACAAGAAGAAGAAATATCTCGAAATATGTCCGTCAGGCCCCTTCCCTTGAGATAAATCTGCAAATATCTCGGAAACGAAGCGAGCTATGGCAAAATGTTAAGAGACCTTTTTTGTAGAGAATTAAGTTTCCGACTTTTTATGTTCTATGATATTTTTTGATCAGATGCGTAGTTCTCGAGATATATCAAGATATTTAAAAGTTCCGAAGCCGCACCAACATAATAGAGATACAGAAACACCGTGGCCCCTTTCTTCGAGATAACTCTGCACTATTGCGAGCTGTAAATGCCACGTCCAGCTTAGCTGTGCAGAAGAAGAACAACAAGAAGAAGAAATATCTCGAAATATGTCCGTCAGGCCCCTTCCCTTGAGATAAATCTGCAAATATCTCGGAAACCAAGCGAGCTATGGCAAAATGTTAAGAGACCTTTTATGTAGAGAATTAAGTTTCCCACTTTTTATGTTCTATGATATTTTTTGATCAGATGCGTAGTTCTCGAGTTATATCAAGATATTTAAAAGTTCCGAAGCCGCACCAACATAATAGAGATACAGAAACACCGTGGCCCCTTTCTTTGAGATAACTCTGCACTATTGCGCGCTGCAAATGCCACTTCCAGCTTAGCTGTGCAGAAGAAGAACAACAAGAAGAAGAAATATCTCGAAATATGTCCGTCAGGCCCCTTCCCTTGAGATAAATCTGCAAATATCTCGGAAACGAAGCGAGCTATGGCAAAATGTTAAGAGACCTTTTATGTAGAGAATTATGTTTCATACAATTTACGTTCTATGATATTTTTTGATCAGATGCGTAGTTCTCGAGATATATCAAGATATTTAAAAGTTCCGAAGCCGCACCAACATAATAGAGATACAGAAACACCGTGGCCCCTTTCTTTGAGATAACTCTGCACTATTGCGACCTGCAAATGCCACTTCCAGCTTAGCTGTGCAGAAGAGGAACAACAAGAAGAAGAAATATCTCGGAATATGTCCGTCAGGCCCCTTCCCTTGAGCTAAATCTGCAAATATCTCGGAAACGATGCCAGCTATGGGAAAATGTTAAGAGACCTTTTTTGTAGAGAATTAAGTTTCCTACTTTTTATGTTCTATGATATTTTTTGATCAGATGCGTAGTTCTCGAGATATATGAAGATATTTAAAAGTTCCGAAGCCGCACCAACATAATAGAGATACAGAAACACCGTGGCCCCTTTTTTTGAGATAACTCTGCACTATTGCGAGCTGCAAATGCCACTTCCAGCTTAGCTGTGCAGAAGAAGAACAACAAGAAGAAGAAATATCTCGAAATATGTCCGTCAGGCCCCTTCCCCTGAGATAAATCTGCAAATATCTCGGAAACGAAGCGAGCTATGGCAAAATGTTAAGAGACCTTTTTTGTAGAGAATTATGTTTCCTACAATTTACGTTCTCTGATATTTTTTGATCAGAAGCGTAGTTTTCGAGATATATCGAGATATTTAAAAGTTCCGAAGCCGCACCAACATAATAGAGATACAGAAACACCGTGGCCCCTTTCTTTGAGATAACTCTGCACTATTGCGACCTGCAAATGCCACTTCCAGCTTAGCTGTGCAGAAGAGGAACAACAAGAAGAAGAAATATCTCGGAATATGTCCGTCAGGCCCCTTCCCTTGAGCTAAATCTGCAAATATCTCGGAAACGATGCCAGCTATGGGAAAATGTTAAGAGACCTTTTTTGTAGAGAATTAAGTTTCCTACTTTTTATGTTCTATGATATTTTTTGATCAGATGCGTAGTTCTCGAGATATATCAAGATATTTAAAAGTTCCGAAGCCGCACCAACATAATAGAGATACAGAAACACCGTGGCCCCTTTCTTTGAGATAACTCTGCACTATTGCGCGCTGCAAATGCCACTTCCAGCTTAGCTGTGCAGAAGAAGAACAACAAGAAGAAGAAATATCTCGAAATATGTCCGTCAGGCCCCTTCCCTTGAGATAAATCTGCAAATATCTCGGAAACGAAGCGAGCTATGGCAAAATGTTAAGAGACCTTTTTTGTAGAGAATTAAGTTTCCTACTTTTTATGTTCTATGATATTTTTTGATCAGATGCGTAGTTCTCGAGATATATCAAGATATTTTAAAGTTCCGAAGCCGCACCAACATAATAGAGATACAGAAACACCGTGGCCCCTTTCTTCGAGATAACTCTGCACTATTGCGAGCTGTAAATGCCACGTCCAGCTTAGCTGTGCAGAAGAAGAACAACAAGAAGAAGAAATATCTCGAAATATGTCCGTCAGGCCCCTTCCCTTGAGATAAATCTGCAAATATCTCGGAAACGAAGCGAGCTATGGCAAAATGTTAAGAGACTTTATTTGTAGAGAATTAAGTTTCCTACTTTTTATGTTCTATGATATTTTTTGATCAGATGCGTAGTTCTCGAGATATATTGAGATATTTAAAAGTTCCGAAGCCGCACCAACATACTAGAGATACAGAAACACCGTGGCCCCTTTCTTTGAGATAACTCTGCACTATTGCGACCTGCAAATGCCACTTCCAGCTTAGCTGTGCAGAAGAGGAACAACAAGAAGAAGAAATATCTCGAAATATGTCCGTCAGGCCCCTTCCCTTGAGATAAATCTGCAAATATCTCGGAAACGAAGCGAGCTATGGCAAAATGTTAAGAGACCTTTTTTGTAGAGAATTATGTTTCCTACAATTTACGTTCTATGATATTTTTTGATCAGAAGCGTAGTTTTCGAGATATAACGAGTTATTTAAAAGTTCCGAAGCCGCACCAACATAATAGAGATACAGAAACACCGTGGCCCCTTTCTTTGAGATAACTCTGCACTATTGCGACCTGCAAATGCCACTTCCAGCTTAGCTGTGCAGAAGAAGAACAACAAGAAGAAGAAATATCTCAAAATATGTCCGTCAGGCCCCTTCCCTTGAGATAAATCTGCAAATATCTCGGAAACGAAGCGAGCTATGGCAACATGTTGAGATACCTTTTTTGTAGAGAATTAAGTTTCCTACTTTTTATGTTGTATGATATTTTTTGATCAGATGCGTAGTTCTCGAGATATATCAAGATATTTAAAAGTTCCGAAGCCGCACCAACATAATAGAGATACAGAAACACCGTGGCCCCTTTCTTTGAGATAACTCTGCACTATTGCGAGCTGCAAATGCCACTTCCAGCTTAGCTGTGCAGAAGAAGAACAACAAGAAGAAGAAATATCTCGAAATATGTCCGTCAGGCCCCTTCCCTTGAGATAAATCTGCAAATATGTCGGAAACGAAGCGAGCTATGGCAAAATGTTAAGAGACCTTTTTTGTAGAGAATTAAGTTTCCTACTTTTTACGTTCTATGGTATTTTTTGATCAGATGCGTAGTTCTCGAGATATATCAAGATCTTTAAAAGTTCCGAAGCCGCACCAACATAATAGAGATACAGAAACACCGTGGCCCCTTTTTTTGAGATAACTCTGCACTATTGCGAGCTGCAAATGCCACTTCCAGCTTAGCTGTGCAGAAGAAGAACAACAAGAAGAAGAAATATCTCGAAATATGTCCGTCAGGCCCCTTCCCCTGAGATAAATCTGCAAATATCTCGGAAACGAAGCGAGCTATGGCAAAATGTTAAGAGACCTTTTTTGTAGAGAATTATGTTTCCTACAATTTACGTTCTCTGATATTTTTTGATCAGAAGCGTAGTTTTCGAGATATATCGAGATATTTAAAAGTTCCGAAGCCGCACCAACATAATAGAGATACAGAAACACCGTGGCCCCTTTCTTTGAGATAACTCTGCACTATTGCGACCTGCAAATGCCACTTCCAGCTTAGCTGTGCAGAAGAGGAACGACAAGAAGAAGAAATATCTCGGAATATGTCCGTCAGGCCCCTTCCCTTGAGCTAAATCTGCAAATATCTCGGAAACGATGCCAGCTATGGGAAAATGTTAAGAGACCTTTTTTGTAGAGAATTAAGTTTCCTACTTTTTATGTTCTATGATATTTTTTGATCAGATGCGTAGTTCTCGAGATATATCAAGATATTTAAAAGTTCCGAAGCCGCACCAACATAATAGAGATACAGAAACACCGTGGCCCCTTTCTTTGAGATAACTCTGCACTATTGCGCGCTGCAAATGCCACTTCCAGCTTAGCTGTGCAGAAGAAGAACAACAAGAAGAAGAAATATCTCGAAATATGTCCGTCAGGCCCCTTCCCTTGAGATAAATCTGCAAATATCTCGGAAACGAAGCGAGCTATGGCAAAATGTTAAGAGACCTTTTTTGTAGAGAATTAAGTTTCCTACTTTTTATCTTCTATGATATTTTTTGATCAGATGCGTAGTTCTCGAGATATATCAAGATATTTTAAAGTTCCGAAGCCGCACCAACATAATAGAGATACAGAAACACCGTGGCCCCTTTCTTCGTGATAACTCTGCACTATTGCGAGCTGTAAATGCCACGTCCAGCTTAGCTGTGCAGAAGAAGAACAACAAGAAGAAGAAATGTCTCGAAATATGTCCGTCAGGCCCCTTCCCTTGAGATATATCTGCAAATATCTCGGAAACGAAGCGAGCTATGGCAAAATGTTAAGAGACTTTATTTGTAGAGAATTAAGTTTCCTACTTTTTATGTTCTATGATATTTTTTGATCAGATGCGTAGTTCTCGAGATATATCAAGATATTTAAAAGTTCCGAAGCCGCACCAACATAATAGAGATACAGAAACACCGTGGCCCCTTTCTTTGAGATAACTCTGCACTATTCCGAGCTGGAAATGCCACTTCCAGTTTACCTGTGCAGAAGAAGAACAACAAGAAGAAGAAATATCTCGAAATATGTCCGTCAGGCCCCTTCCCTTGAGATAAATCTGCAAATATCTCGGAAACGAAGCGAGCTATGGCAAAATGTTAAGAGACCTTTTTTGTAGAGAATTAAGTGTCCTACTTTTTATGTTCTATGATATTTTTTGATCAGATGCGTAGTTCTCGAGATATGTCAAGATATTTAAAAGTTCCGAAGCCGCACCAACGTAATAGAGATACAGAAACACCGTGGCGCCTTTCTTTGAGATAACTCTGCACTATTGCGAGCTGTAAATGCCACTTCCAGCTTAGCTGTGCAGAAGAAGAACAACAAGAAGAAGAAATATCTCGAAATATGTCCGTCAGGCCCGTTCCTTTGAGCTGAATCTGCAAATATCTCGGAAACGAAGCGAGCTATGGCAAAATGTTAAGAGACGTTTTTTGTAGAGAATTATGTTCCCTACAATTTATGTTCTATGATATTTTTTGATCAGAAGCGTAGTTTTCGAGATATTTAAAAGTTCCGAAGCCGCACCAACATAATAGAGATATAGAAACACCGTGGCCCCTTTCTTTGAGATAACTCTGCACTATTGCGAGCTGCAAACGCCACTTCCAGCTTAGCTGTGCAGAAGAAGAACAACAAGAAGAAGAAATATCTCGAAATATGTCCGTCAGGCCCCTTCCCTTGAGCTAAATCTGCAAATATCTCGGAAACGATGCCAGCTATGGGAAAATGTTAAGAGACCTTTTTTGTAGAGAATTAAGTTTCCTACTTTTTATGTTCTATGATATTTTTTGATCAGAGGCGTAGTTCTCAAGATATATCAAGATATTTAAAAGTTCCGAAGCCGCACCAACATAATAGAGATACAGAAACACCGTGGCCCCTTTCTTTGGGATAACTCTGCACTATTGCGAGCTGGAAATGCCACTTCCAGTTTAGCTGTGCAGAAGAAGAACAACAAGAAGAAGAAATATCTCGAAATATGTCCGTCACGACCCTTCCCTTGAGATAAATCTGCAAATATCTCGGAAACGAAGCGAGCTATGTCAAAATTTTAAGAGACCTTTTTTGTAGAGAATTAAGTTTCCTACTTTTTATGTTGTATGATATTTTTTGATCAGATGCGTAGTTCTCGAGATATATCAAGATATTTAAAAGTTCCGAAGCCGCACCAACATAATAGAGATACAGAAACACCGTGGCCCCTTTCTTTGAGATAACTCTGCACTATTGCGAGCTGCAAATGCCACTTCCAGCTTAGCTGTGCAGAAGAAGAACAACAAGAAGAAGAAATATCTCGAAATATGTCCGTCAGGCCCCTTCCCTTGAGATAAATCTGCAAATATCTCGGAAACGAAGCGAGCTATGGCAAAATGTTAAGAGACCTTTTTTGTAGAGAATTATGTTTCCTACAATTTACGTTCTATGATATTTTTTGATCAGAAGCGTAGTTTTCGAGATATAACGAGTTATTTAAAAGTTCCGAAGCCGCACCAACATAATAGAGATACAGAAACACCGTGGCCCCTTTCTTTGAGATAACTCTGCACTATTGCGACCTGCAAATGCCACTTCCAGCTTAGCTGTGCAGAAGAAGAACAACAAGAAGAAGAAATATCTCAAAATATGTCCGTCAGGCCCCTTCCCTTGAGATAAATCTGCAAATATCTCGGAAACGAAGCGAGCTATGGCAACATGTTGAGACACCTTTTTTGTAGAGAATTAAGTTTCCTACTTTTTATGTTGTATGATATTTTTTGATCAGATGCGTAGTTCTCGAGATATATCAAGATATTTAAAAGTTCCGAAGCCGCACCAACATAATAGAGATACAGAAACACCGTGGCCCCTTTCTTTGAGATAACTCTGCACTATTGCTAGCTGCAAATGCCACTTCCAGCTTAGCTGTGCAGAAGAAGAACAACAAGAAGAAGAAATATCTCGAAATATGTCCGTCAGGCCCCTTCCCTTGAGATAAATCTGCAAATATGTCGGAAACGAAGCGAGCTATGGCAAAATGTTAAGAGACCTTTTTTGTAGAGAATTAAGTTTCCTACTTTTTACGTTCTATGATATTTTTTGATCAGATGCGTAGTTCTCGAGATATATCAAGATCTTTAAAAGTTCCGAAGCCGCACCAACATAATAGAGATACAGAAACACCGTGGCCCCTTTCTTTGAGATAACTCTGCACCATTGCGAGCTGCAAATGCCACTTCCAGCTTAGCTGTGCAGAAGAAGAACAACAAGAAGAAGAAATATCTCGAAATATGTCCGTCAGGCCCCTTCCCTTGAGACAAATCTGCAAATATCTCGGGAACGAAGCGAGCTATGGCAAAATGCTAAGAGACCTTTTTTGTAGAGAATTAAGTTTCCTACTTTTTATGTTCTATGATATTTTTTGATCAGATGCGTAGTTCTCGAGATATATCAAGATATTTAAAAGTTCCGAAGCCGCACCAACATAATAGAGATACAGAAACACCGTGGCCCCTTTCTTTGAGATAACTCTGCACTATTCCGAGCTGCAAATGCCACTTCCAGCTTCGCTGTGCAGAAGAAGAACAACAAGAAGAAGAAATATCTCGAAATATGTCCGTCAGGCCCCTTCCCGTGAGATATATCTGCAAATATCTCGGAAACGATGCGAGCTATGGCAAAATGTTAAGAGACCTTTTTTGTAGAGAATTATGTTTCCTACAATTTATGTTCTATGATATTTTTTGATCAGAAGCGCAGTTTTCGAGATATATCGAGATATTTAAAAGTCCCGAAGCCGCACCAACATAATAGAGGTACAGAAACACCGTGGCCCCTTTCTTTGAGATAACTCTGCACTATTGCGAGCTGGAAATGCCACTTCCAGTTTAGCTGTGCAGAAGAAGAACAACAAGAAGAAGAAATATCTCGAAATATGTCCGTCAGGCCCCTTCCCTTGAGATAAATCTGCAAATATCTCGGAAACGAAGCGAGCTATGGCAAAATGTTAAGAGACTTTATTTGTAGAGAATTAGGTTTCCTACTTTTTATGTTCTACGATATTTTTTGATCAGATGCGTAGTTCTTGAGATATATCAAGATATTTCAAAGTTCCGAAGACGCACCAACATAATAGAGATACAGAAACACCGTGGCCCCTTTCTTTGAGATAACTCTGCACTATTGCGAGCTGCAAATGCCACTTCCAGCTTCGCTGTGCAGAAGAAGAACAACAAGAAGAAGAAATATCTCGAAATATGTCCGTCAGGCCCCTTCCCGTGAGATATATCTGCAAATATCTCGGAAACGATGCGAGCTATGGCAAAATGTTAAGAGACCTTTTTTGTAGAGAATTATGTTTCCTACAATTTATGTTCTATGATATTTTTTGATCAGAAGCGCAGTTTTCGAGATATATCGAGATATTTAAAAGTCCCGAAGCCGCACCAACATAATAGAGGTACAGAAACACCGTGGCCCCTTTCTTTGAGATAACTCTGCACTATTGCGAGCTGGAAATGCCACTTCCAGTTTAGCTGTGCAGAAGAAGAACAACAAGAAGAAGAAATATCTCGAAATATGTCCGTCAGGCCCCTTCCCTTGAGATAAATCTGCAAATATCTCGGAAACGAAGCGAGCTATGGCAAAATGTTAAGAGACCTTTTTTGTATAGAATTAAGTTTCCCACTTTTTATGTTCTATGATATTTTTTGATCAGATGCGTAGTTCTCGAGATATATCAAGATATTTAAAAGTTCCGAAGCCGCACCAACATAATAGAGATACAGAAACACCGTGGCCCCTTTCTTTGAGATAACTCTGCACTATTGCGAGCTGCAAATGCCACTTCCAGTTTTGCTGTGCAGAAGAAGAACAACAAGAAGAAGAAATATCTAGAAATATGTCCGTCAGGCCCCTTCCCTTGAGATAAATCTGCAAATATCTCGGAAACGAAGCGAGCTATGGCAAAATGTTAAGAGACCTTTTTTGTAGAGAATTAAGTTTGCTACTTTTTCTGTTCTATGATATTTTTTGATCAGACGCGTAGTTCTCGAGATATATCAAGATATTTAAAAGTTCCGAAGCCGCACCAACATAATAGAGATACAGAAACACCGTGGCCCCTTTCTTTGAGATAACTCTGCACTATTGCGAGCTGCAAATGCCACTTCCAGCTTAGCTGTGCAGAAGAAGAACAACAAGAAGAAGAAATATCTCGAAATATGTCCGTCAGGCCCCTTCCCTTGAGATAAATCTGCAAATATCTCGGGAACGAAGCGAGCTATGGCAAAATGTTAAGAGACCTTTTTTGTAGAGAATTAAGTTTCCTACTTTTTATGTTCTATGATATTTTTTGATCAGATGCGTAGTTCTCGAGATATATCAAGATATTTAAAAGTTCCGAAGCCGCACCAACATAATAGAGATACAGAAACACCGTGGCCCCTTTCTTTGAGATAACTCTGCACTATTGCGAGCTGGAAATGCCACTTCCAGTTTTGCTGTGCAGAAGAAGAACAACAAGAAGAAGAAATATCTAGAAATATGTCCGTCAGGCCCCTTCCCTTGAGATAAATCTGCAAATATCTCGGAAACGAAGCGAGCTATGGCAAAATGTTAAGAGACCTTTTTTGTAGAGAATTAGGTTTGCTACTTTTTATGTTCTATGATATTTTTTGATCAGACGCGTAGTTCTCGAGATATATCAAGATATTTAAAAGTTCCGAAGCCGCACCAACATAATAGAGATACAGAAACACCGTGGCCCCTTTCTTTGAGATAACTCTGCACTATTGCGAGCTGCAAATGCCACTTCCAGCTTAGCTGTGCAGAAGAAGAACAACAAGAAGAAGAAATATCTCGAAATATGTCCGTCAGGCCCCTTCCCTTGAGATAAATCTGCAAATATCTCGGGAACGAAGCGAGCTATGGCAAAATGTTAAGAGACCTTTTTTGTAGAGAATTAAGTTTCCTACTTTTTATGTTCTATGATATTTTTTGATCAGATGCGTAGTTCTCGAGATATATCAAGATATTTAAAAGTTCCGAAGCCGCACCAACATAATAGAGATACAGAAACACCGTGGCCCCTTTCTTTGAGATAACTCTGCACTATTGCGAGCTGCAAATGCCACTTCCAGCTTAGCTGTGCAGAAGAAGAACAACAAGAAGAAGAAATATCTCGAAATATGTCCGTCAGGCCCCTTCCCTTGAGATAAATCTGCAAATATCTCGGAAACGAAGCGAGCTATAGCAAAATGTTAAGAGACTTTATTTGTAGAGAATTAAGTTTCCTACTTTTTATGTTCTATGATATTTTTTGATCAGATGCGTAGTTCTCGAGATATATCAAGATATTTAAAAGTTCCGAAGCCGCACCAACATAATAGAGATACAGAAACACCGTGGCCCCTTTCTTTGAGATAACTCTGCACTATTGCGAGCTGCAAATGCCACTTCCAGCTTAGCTGTGCAGAAGAAGAACAACAAGAAGAAGAAATATCTCGAAATATGTCCGTCAGGCCCCTTCCCTTGAGATATATCTGCAAATATCTCGGAAACGAAGCGAGCTATGGCAAAATGTAAAGAGACCTTTTTGTAGAGAATTAAGTTTCCTACTTTTTATGTTCTACGATATTTTTTGATCAGATGCGTAGTTCTCGAGATATATCAAGATATTTAAAAGTTCCGAAGCCGCACCAACATAATAGAGATACAGAAACACCTGGCCCCTTTCTTTGAGATAACTCTGCACTATTGCGAGCTGCAAATGCCACTTCCAGCTTCGCTGTGCAGAAGAAGAACAACAAGAAGAAGAAATATCTCGAAATATGTCCGTCAGGCCCCTTCCCTTGAGATATATCTGCAAATATCTCGGAAACAAAGCGAGCTATGGCAAAATGTTAAGAGACCTTTTTTGTAGAGAATTATGTTTCCTACAATTTATGCTCTATGATATTTTTTGATCCGAAGCGCAGTTTTCGAGATATATCGAGATATTTAAAAGTTCCGAAGCCGCACCAACATAATAGAGGTACAGAAACACCGTGGCCCCTTTCTTTGAGATAACTCTGCACTAGTGCGAGCCGCAAATGCCACTTCCAGCTTAGCTGTGCAGAAGAAGAACAACAAGAAGAAGAAATATCTCGAAATATGTCCGTCAGGCCCCATCCCTTGAGATAAATCTGCAAATATCTCGGAAACGAAGCGAGCTATCGCAAAATGTTAAGAGCCCTTTTTTGTAGAGAATTAAGTTTCCTACTTTTCATGTTCTATGATATTTTTTGATCAGATGCGTAGTTTTCGAGATATATCGAGATATTTAAAAGTTCCGAAGCCGCACCAACATAATAGAGATTCAGAAACACCGTGGCCCCTTTCTTTGAGATAACTCTGCACTATTGCGAGCTGCAAATGCCACTTCCAGCTTAGCTGTGCAGAAGAAGAACAACAAGAAGAAGAAATATCTCGAAATATGTCCGTCAGGCCCCTTCCCTTGAGATATATCTGCAAATATCTCGGAAACGAAGCGAGCTATGGCAAAATGTTAAGAGACCTTTTTTGTAGAGAATTATGTTTCCTACAATTTATGTTCTATGATATTTTTTGATCCGAAGCGCAGTTTTCGAGATATATCGAGATATTTAAAAGTTCCGAAGCCGCACCAACATAATAGAGGTACAGAAACACCGTGGCCCCTTTCTTTGAGATAACTCTGCACTAGTGCGAGCCGCAAATGCCACTTCCAGCTTAGCTGTGCAGAAGAAGAACAACAAGAAGAAGAAATATCTCGAAATATGTCCGTCAGGCCCCTTCCCTTGAGATAAATCTGCAAATATCTCGGAAACGAAGCGAGCTATGGCAAAATGTTAAGAGCCCTTTTTTGTAGAGAATTAAGTTTCCTACTTTTCATGTTCTATGATATTTTTTGATCAGATGCGTAGTTTTCGAGATATATCGAGATATTTAAAAGTTCCGAAGCCGCACCAACGTAATAGAGATTCAGAAACACCGTGGCCCCTTTCTTTGAGATAACTCTGCACTATTGCGAGCTGGAAATGCCACTTCCAGTTTAGCTGTGCAGAAGAAGAACAACAAGAAAAAGAAATATCTCGAAATATGTCCGTCAGGCCCCTTCCCTTGAGATAAATCTGCAAATATCTCGGAAACGAAGCGAGCTATGGCAAAATGTTAAGAAACCTTTTTTGTAGAGAATTAAGTTTCCTCCTTTTTATGTTCTATGATATTTTTTGATCAGATGCGTAGTTCTCGAGATATATCAAGATATTTAAAAGTTCCGAAGCCGCACCAACATAATAGAAATACAGAAACACCGTGGCCCCTTTCTTTGAGATAACTCTGCACTATTGCGAGCTGCAAATGCCACTTCCAGCTTAGCTGTCTGAAGAAGAACAACAAGAAGAAGAAATATCTCGAAATATGTCCGTCAGGCCCCTTCCCTTGAGATATATCTGCAAATATCTCGGAAACGAAGCGAGCTATGGCAAAATGTTAAGAGACCTTTTTTGTAGAGAATTAAGTTTCCTACTTTTTATGTTCTATGATATTTTTTGATCAGATGCGTAGTTCTCGAGATATATCAAGATATTTAAAAGTTCCGAAGCCGCACCAACATAATAGAGATACAGAAACACCGTGGCCCCTTTCTTTGAGATAACTCTGCACTATTGCGAGCTGCAAATGCCACTTCCAGCTTAGCTGTGCAGAAGTAGAACAACAAGAAGAAGAAATATCTCGAAATATGTCCGTCAGGCCCCTTCCCTTGAGATAAATCTGCAAATATCTCGGAAACGAAGCGAGCTATGGCAAAATATTAAGAGACCTTTTTTGTAGAGAATTAAGTTTCCTACTTTTTATGTTCTATGATATTTTTTGATCAGATGCGTAGTTCTCGAGATATATCGAGATATTTAAAAGTTCCGAAGCCGCACCAACATAATCGAGATACAGAAACACCGTGGCCCCTTTCTTTGAGATAACTCTGCACTAGTGCGAGCCGCAAATGCCACTTCCAGCTTAGCTGTGCAGAAGAAGAACAACAAGAAGAAGAAATATCTCGAAATATGTCCGTCAGGCCCCTTCCCTTGAGATAAATCTGCAAATATCTCGGAAACGAAGCGAGCTATGGCAAAATGTTAAGAGCCCTTTTTTGTAGAGAATTAAGTTTCCTACTTTTTATCTTCTATGATATTTTTTGATCAGATGCGTAGTTCTCGAGATATATCAAGATATTTAAAAGTTCCGAAGCCGCACCAACATAATAGAGATACAGAAACACCGTGGGCCCTTTCTTTGAGATAACTCTGCACTATTGCGAGCTGCAAATGCCACTTCCAGCTTAGCTGTGCAGAAGAGGAACAACAAGAAGAAGAAATATCTCGGAATATGTCCGTCAGGCCCCTTCCCTTGAGATAAATCTGCAAATATCTCGGAAACGAAGAGAGCTATGGCAAAATGTTAAGAGACCTTTTTTGTAGAGAATTAAGTTTCCTACTTTTTATGTTCTATGATATTTTTTGATCAGATGCGTAGTTCTCGAGATATATCAAGATATTTAAAAGTTCCGAAGCCGCACCAACATAATAGAGATACAGAAACACCGTGGCCCCTTTCTTTGAGATAACTCTGCACTATTGCGAGCTGCAAATGCCACTTCCAGCTTAGCTGTGCAGAAGAAGAACATCAAGAAGAAGAAATATCTCGAAATATGTCCGTCAGGCCCCTTCCCTTGAGATAAATCTGCAAATATCTCGGAAACGAAGAGAGCTATGGCAAAATGTTAAGAGACCTTTTTTGTAGAGAATTAAGTTTCCTACTTTTTATGTTCTATAATATTTTTTGATCTGATGCGTAGTTCTCGAGATATATCAAGATATTTAAAAGTTCCGAAGCCGCACCAACATAATAGAGATACAGAAACACCGTGGCCCCGTTCTCTGAGATAACTCTGCACTATTGCGAGCTGTAAATGCCACTTCCAGCTTAGCTGTGCAGAAGAAGAACAACAAGAAGAAGAAATATCTCGAAATATGTCCGTCAGGCCCCTTCCCTTGAGATATATCTGCAAATATCTCGGAAACGAAGCGAGCTATGGCAAAATGTTAAGAGACCTTTTTTGTAGAAAATTATGTTTCCTACAATTTATGTTCTATGATATTTTTTGATCAGAAGCGTAGTTTTCGAGATATATCGAGATATTTAAAAGTTCCGAAGCCGCACCAACATAATAGAGATACAGAAACACCGTGGCCCCTCTCTTTGAGATAACTCTGCACTACTGCGAGCTGGAAATGCCACTTCCAGTTTAGCTGTGCAGAAGAAGAACAACAAGAAGAAGAAATATCTCGAAATATGTCCGTCAGGCCCCTTCCCTTGAGATAAATCTGCAAATATCTCGGAAACGAAGCGAGCTATGGCAAAATGTTAAGAGACCTTTTTTGTAGAGAATTAAGTTTCCTACTTTTTATGTTGTATGATATTTTTTGATCAGATGCGTAGTTCTCGAGATATATCAAGATATTTAAAAGTTCCGAAGCCGCACCAACATAATAGAGATACAGAAACACCGTGGCCCCTTTCTTTGAGATAACTCTGCACTATTGCGAGCTGCAAATGCCACTTCCAGCTTAGCTGTGCAGAGGAAGAACAACAAGAAGAAGAAATATCTCGAAATATGTCCGTCAGGCCAGTTCCTTTGAGCTGAATCTGCAAATATCTCGGAAACGAAGCGAGCTATGGCAAAATGTTAAGAGACGTTTTTTGTAGAGAATTATGTTTCCTACAATTTATGGTCTATGGTATTTTTTGATCAGAAGCGTAGTTTTCGAGATATATCGAGGTATTTAAAAGTTCCTAAGCCGTACCAACATAATAGGGATACAGAAACACCGTGGCCCCATTCTTTGAGATAACTCTGCACTAGTGCGAGCCGCAAATGCCACTTCCAGCTTAGCTGTGCAGAAGAAGAACAACAAGAAGAAGAAATATCTCGAAATATGTCGGTCAGGCCCCTTCCCTTGAGATATATCTGCAAATATCTCGGAAACGAAGCGAGCTATGGCAAAATGTTAAGAGACCTTTTTTGTAGAGAATTATGCTTCCTACAATTTATGTTCTATGGTATTTTTTGATCAGAAGCGTAGTTTTCGAGATACATCGAGATATTTAAAAGTTCCGAAGCCGCACCAACATAATAGAGATACAGAAACACCGTGGCCCCTTTCTTTGAGATAACTCTGCACTAGTGCGAGCCGCAAATGCCAGTTCCAGCTTAGCTGTGCAGAAGAAGAACAACAAGAAGAAGAAATATCTCGAAATATGTCCGTCAGGCCAGTTCCTTTGAGCTGAATCTGCAAATATCTCGGAAACGAAGCGAGCTATGGCAAAATGTTAAGAGACGTTTTTTATAGAGAATTATGTTTCCTACAATTTATGTTCTATGATATTTTTTGATCAGAAGCGTAGTTTTCGAGATATATCGAGATTTTTAAAAGTTCCGAAGCCGCACCAACATAATAGGGATACAGAAACACCGTGGCCCCTTTCTTTGAGATAACTCTGCACCATTGCGAGCTGCAAATGCCACTTCCAGCTTAGCTGTGCAGAGGAAGAACAACAAGAAGAAGAAATATATCGAAATATGTCCGTCAGGCCAGTTCCTTTGAGCTGAATCTGCAAATATCTCGGAAACGAAGCGAGCTATGGCAAAATGTTAAGAGACGTTTTTTGTAGAGAATTATGTTTCCTACAATTTATGTTCTATGATATTTTTTGATCAGAAGCGTAGTTTTCGAGATATATCGAGGTATTTAAACGTTCCGAAGCCGCACCAACATAATAGGGATACAGAAACACCGTGGCCCCTTTCTTTGAGATAACTCTGCACTAGTGCGAGCCGCAAATGCCACTTCCAGCTTAGCTGTGCAGAAGAAGAACAACAAGAAGAAGAAATATCTCGAAATATGTCCGTCAGGCCCCTTCCCTTGAGATAAATCTGCAAATATCTCGGAAACGAAGCGAGCTATGGCAAAATGTTAAGAGACCTTTTTTGTAGAGAATTATGCTTCCTACAATTTATGTTCTATGATATTTTTTGATCAGAAGCGTAGTTTTCGAGATACATCGAGATATTTAAAAGTTCCGAAGCCGCACCAACATAATAGAGATACAGAAACACCGTGGCCCCTTTCTTTGAGATAACTCTGCACTAGTGCGAGCCGCAAATGCCAGTTCCAGCTTAGCTGTGCAGAAGAAGAACAACAAGAAGAAGAAATATCTCGAAATATGTCCGTCAGGCCCCTTCCCTTGAGATAAATCTGCAAATATCTCGGAAACGAAGCGAGCTATGGCAAAATGTTAAGAGACCTTTTTTGTAGAGAATTAAGTTTCCTACTTTTTATGTTGTATGATATTTTTTGATCAGATGCGTAGTTCTCGAGATATATCAAGATATTTAAAAGTTCCGAAGCCGCACCAACATAATAGAGATACAGAAACACCGTGGCCCCTTTCTTTGAGATAACTCTGCACTATTGCGAGCTGCAAATGCCACTTCCAGCTTAGCTGTGCAGAGGAAGAACAACAAGAAGAAGAAATATCTCGAAATATGTCCGTCAGGCCAGTTCCTTTGAGCTGAATCTGCAAATATCTCGGAAACGAAGCGAGCTATGGCAAAATGTTAAGAGACGTTTTTTGTAGAGAATTATGTTTCCTACAATTTATGTTCTATGATATTTTTTGATCAGAAGCGTAGTTTTCGAGATATATCGAGATGTTTAAAAGTTCCGAAGCCGCACCAACATAATAGAGATACAGAAACACCGTGGCCCCTTTCTTTGAGATAACTCTGCACTAGTGCGAGCCGCAAATGCCACTTCCAGCTTAGCTGTGCAGAAGAAGAACAACAAGAAGAAGAAATATCTCGAAATATGTCCGACAGGCCCCTTCCCTTGAGATAAATCTGCAAATATCTCGGAAACGAAGCGAGCTATGGCAAAATGTTAAGAGACGTTTTTTGTAGAGAATTATGTTTCCTACAATTTATGTTCTATGATATTTTTTGATCAGAAGCGTAGTTTTCGAGATATATCGAGATATTTAAAAGTTCCGAAGCCGCACCAACATAATAGAGATACAGAAACACCGTGGCCCCTTTCTTTGAGATAACTCTGCACGATTGCGAGCTGCAAATGCCACTTCCAGCTTAGCTGTGCAGAAGAAGAACAACAAGAAGAAGAAATATCTCGAAATATGTCCATCACGACCCTTCCCTTGAGATAAATCTGCAAGTATCTCGGAAACGAAGCGAGCTATGGCAAAATCTTAAGAGACCTTTTTTGTAGAGAATAATGTTTCCTACAATTTACGTTCTATGATATTTTTTGATCAGAAGCGTAGTTTTCGAGATATATCGAGATATTTAAAAGTTCCGAAGCCGCACCAACATAATAGAGATACAGAAACACCGTGGCCCCTTTCTTTGAGATAACTCTGCACTATTGCGACCTGCAAATGCCACTTCCAGCTCAGCTGTGCAGAAGAAGAACAACAAGAAGAAGAAATATCTCGAAATATGTCCGTCAGGCCCCTTCCCTTGAGATAAATCTGCAAATATCTCGGAAACGAAGCGAGCTATGGCAAAATGTTAAGAGACCGTTTTTGTAGAGAATTAAGTTTCCTACTTTTTATGTTCTATGATATTTTTTGATCAGATGCGTAGTTCTCGAGATATATCAAGATATTTAAAAGTTCCGAAGCCGCACCAACATAATAGAGATACAGAAACACCGTGGCCCCTTTCTTTGAGATAACTCTGCACTATTGCGAGCTGCAAATGTCACTTCCAGCTTAGCTGTGCAGAGGAAGAACAACAAGAAGAAGAAATATCTCGAAATATGTCCGTCAGGCCAGTTCCTTTGAGCTGAATCTGCAAATATCTCGGAAACGAAGCGAGCTATGGCAAAATGTTAAGAGACGTTTTTTGTAGAGAATTATGTTTCCTACAATTTATGTTCTATGATATTTTTTGATCAGAAGCGTAGTTTTCGAGATATATCGAGATATTTAAAAGTTCCGAAGCCGCACCAACATAATAGAGATACAGAAACACCGTGGCCCCTTTCTTTGAGATAACTCTGCACTAGTGCGAGCCGCAAATGCCACTTCCAGCTTAGCTGTGCAGAAGAAGAACAACAAGAAGAAGAAATATCTCGAAATATGTCCGACAGGCCCCTTCCCTTGAGATAAATCTGCAAATATCTCGGAAACGAAGCGAGCTATGGCGAAATGGTAAGAGACCTTTTCTGTAGAGAATTAAGTTTCCTACTTTTTATCTTCTATGATATTTTTTGATCAGATGCGTAGTTCTCGAGATATATCGAGATATTTAAAAGTTCCGAAGCCGCACCAACATAATAGAGATACAGAAACACCGTGGCCCCTCTCTTTGAGATAACTCTGCACTATTGCGAGCTGCAAATGCCACTTCCAGCTTAGCTGTGCAGAAGAAGAACAACAAGAAGAAGAAATATCTCGAAATATGTCCGTCAGGCCCCTTCCCTTGAGATAAATCTGCAAATATCTCGGAAACGAAGCGAGCTATGGCAAAATGTTAAGAGACCGTTTTTGTAGAGAATTAAGTTTCCTACTTTTTATGTTCTATGATATTTTTTGATCAGATGCGTAGTTCTCGAGATATATCAAGATATTTAAAAGTTCCGAAGCCGCACCAACATAATAGAGATACAGAAACACCGTGGCCCCTTTCTTTGAGATAACTCTGCACTATTGCGAGCTGCAAATGTCACTTCCAGCTTAGCTGTGCAGAGGAAGAACAACAAGAAGAAGAAATATCTCGAAATATGTCCGTCAGGCCCCTTCCCTTGAGATATATCTGCAAATATCTCGGAAACGAAAAGAACTATGGCAAAATGTTAAGAGACCTTTTTTGTAGAGAATTATGTGTCCTACAATTTATGTTCTATGATATTTTTTGATCAGAAGCGTAGTTTTCGAGATATATCGAGATATTTAAAAGATCCGAAGCCGCACCAACATTATAGAGATACAGAAACACCGTGGCCCCTTTCTTTGAGATAACTCTGCGCTATTGCGAGCTGGAAATGCCACTTCCAGTTTAGCTGTGCAGAAGAAGAACAACAAGAAGAAGAAATATCTCGAAATATGTCCGTCAGGCCCCTTCCCTTGAATTAGATCTGCAAATATCTCGGAAACGATGCGAGCTATGGCAAAACGTTGAGAGACCCTTTTTGTAGGAAATTAAGTTTCCTACTATTTATGTTCTATGATATTTTTTGATCAGATGCGTAGTTTTCGAGATATATCGAGATATTTAAAGGTTCCGAAGCCGCACCAACATAATAAAGATACATAAACACCGTGGCCTCTTTCTTTGAGATAACTCTGCACTATTCCGAGCTGCAAATGTAACTTACACTTTAGCTGTGCAGAAGAAGAACAACAGGAAGAAGAAATATCTCGAAATATGTCCGTCAGGCCCCTTCCCTTGAATTCGATCTGCAAATATCTCGGAAACGATGCGAGCTATGGCAAAATGATAAGAGACCTTTTTTGTAGAGAATTACGTTTCCTACAATTTAGGTTCTATGATATTTTTTGATCAGATGCGGAGTTTTCGAGATATATCAAGATATTTAAAAGTTCCGAAGACGCACCAACATAATAGAGATACGGAAACACCGTGGCCCCTTTCTGTGAGATAACTCTGCACTATTGCGAGCTGCAAATGTCAGTTCGAGCTTAGCTGTGCAGAAGAAGCACAACAAGAACAAGAAATATCTCGGATTAAGTCCGTCAGGCCCCTTCCCTTGAGCTAAATCTGCAAATATCTCGGAAACAATGCGAGCTATGGCAAAATGTTAAGAGACCTTTTTTGTAAAGAATTAAGTTTCCTACTTCTTATGTTCTATGATATTCTTTGATCAGATGCGTAGTTTTCGAGATATATCAAGATATTTAAAAGTTCCGAAGCCGCAACAACATAATAGAGATACAGAAACACCGTGGCCCCTTTCTTTGAGATAACTCTGCACTATTGCGAGCTGCAAATGCCACTTCCAGCTTAGCTGTGCAGAAGAAGAACAACAAGAAGAAGAAATATCTCGAAATATGTCCGTCAGGCCCCTTCCCTTGAGCTAAATCTGCATATATCTCGGAAACGAAGCGAGCTATGGCAAAAGGTTAAGAGACCTTTTTTGTAGAGAATTAAGTTTCCTACTTTTTATGTTCTATGATATTTTTTGATCAGATGCGTAGTTCTCGAGATATATCGAGATATTTAAAAGTTCCGAAGCTGCACCAATATAATAGAGGTACAGAAACACCGTGGCCTCTTTCTTTGAGATAACTCTGCACTATTGCGAGCTACAAATGCCACTTCCAGCTTAGCTGTGCAGAAGAAGAACAACAAGAAGAAGAAATATCTCGAAATATGTCCGTCAGGCCCCTTCCCTTGAGATAAATCTGCATATATCTCGGAAACCAAGTGAGCTATGGCAAAATGTAAAGAGACCTTTTGTGTAGCCAATTAATTTTCCTACTTTTTATGTTCTATGATATTTTTTGATCAGATGCGTAGTTCTCGAGATATATCAAGATATTTAAAAGTTCCAAAGCCGCACCAACATAATAGAGATACAGAAACACCGTGGCCCCTTTCTTTGAGATAACTCTGCACTATTGCGAGCTGCAAATGCCACTTCCAGCTTAGCTGTGCAGAAGAAGAACAACAAGAAGAAGAAATATCTCGAAATATGTCCGTCAGGCCCCTTCCCTTGAGATAAATCTGCAAATATCTCGGAAACGAAGCGAGCTATGGCAAAATGTTAAGAGACTTTATTTGTAGAGAATTAAGTTTCCTACTTTTTATGTTCTATGATATTTTTTGATCAGATGCGTAGTTCTCGAGATATATCAAGATATTTAAAAGTTCCGAAGCCGCACCAACATAATAGAGATACAGAAACACCGTGGCCCCTTTCCTTGAGATAACTCTGCACTATTGCGAGCTGGAAATGCCACTTCCAGTTTAGCTGTGCAGAAGAAGAACAACAAGAAGAAGAAATATCTCGAAATATGTCCGTCAGGCCCCTTCCCTTGAGATAAATCTGCAAATATCTCGGAAACGAAGCGAGCTATGGCAAAATGTTAAGAAACCTTTTTTGTAGAGAATTAAGTTTCCTACTTTTTATGTTCTATGATATTTTTTGATCAGATGCGTACTTCTCGAGATATATCATGATATTTAAAAGTTCCGAAGCCGCACCAACATAATAGAGATACAGAAACACCGTGGCCCCTTTCCTTGAGATAACTCTGCACTATTGCGAGCTGTAAATGCCACTTCCAGCTTAGCTGTGCAGAAGAAGATCAACAAGAAGAAGAAATATCTCGAAATATGTCCGTCAGGCCTCTTCCCTTGAGATAAATCTGCAAATATCTCGGAAACGAAGCGAGCTATGGCAAAATGTTAAGAGACCTTTTTTTGTAGAGAATTAAGTTTCCTACTTTTTATGTTCTATGATATTTTTTGATCAGATGCGTAGTTCTCGAGATATATCAAGATATTTAAAAGTTCCGAAGCCGCACCAACATAATAGAGATACAGAAACACCGTGGCCCCTTTCTTTGAGATAACTCTGCACTATTGCGAGCTGCAAATGCCAGTTCGAGCTTAGCTGTGCGGAAAAAGCACAACAAGAACAAGAAATATCTCGGAATATGTCCGTCAGGCCCGTTCCTTTGAGCTGAATCTGCAAATATCTCGGAAACAATGCGAGCTATGGCAAAACGTTGAGAGACCCTTTTTGTAGAGAATTATGTTTCCTACAATTTATGTTCTATGATATTTTTTGATCAGAAGCGTAGTTTTCGAGATATATCGAGACATTTAAAGGTTCCGAAGCCGCACCAACATAATAAAGATACATAAACACCGTGGCCTCTTTCTTTGAGATAACTCTGCACTATTCCGAGCTGCAAATGTAACTTCCACTTTAGCTGTGCAGAAGAAGAACAACAAGAAGAAGAAATATCTCGAAATATGTCCGTCAGGCCCCTTCCCTTGAATTAGATCTGCAAATATCTCGGAAACGATGCGAGCTATGGCAAAATGATAAGAGACCGTTTTTGTAGAGAATTACGTTTCCTACAATTTAGGTTCTATGATATTTTTTGATCAGATGCGTAGTTTTCGAGATATATCAAGATATTTAAAAGATCCGAAGCCGCACCAACATAATAGAGATACGGAAACACCGTGGCCCCTTTCTGTGAGATAACTCTGCACTATTGCGAGCTGCAAATGCCAGTTCGAGCTTAGCTGTGCAGAAGAAGCTCAACAAGAACAAGAAATATCTCGGATTAAGTCCGTCAGGCCCCATCCCTTCAGCTAAATCTGCAAATATCTCGGAAACAATGCGAGCTATGGCAAAATATTAAGAGATCTTTTTTGTAGGAAATTAAGTTTCCTACTATTTATGTTCTATGATATTTTTTGAACAGATGCGTAGTTCTCGAGATATATCAAGATATTTAATAGTTCCGAAGCCGCACCAACATAATAGAGATACAGAAACAGCGTGGCCCCTTTCTGCGAGATAACTCTGCACTATTGCGAGCTGGAAATGCCACTTCCAGTTTAGCTGTGCAGACGAAGAACAACAAGAAGAAGAAATATCTCGAAATATGTCCGTCAGGCCCGATCCTTTGAGCTGAATCTGCAAATATCTCGGAAACAATGCGAGCTATGGCAAAACGTTGAGAGACCTTTTTTGTAGGAAATTAAGTTTCCTACTATTTATGTTCTATGATATTTTTTGATCAGATGCGTAGTTTTCGAGATATATCGAGATATTTAAAGGTTCCGAAGCCGCAACAACATAATAAAGATACAGAAACACCGTGGCCCCTTTCTTTGAGATAACTCTGCGCTATTGCGAGCTGGAAATGCCACTTCCAGTTTAGCTGTGCAGAAGAAGAACAACAAGAAGAAGAAATATCTCGAAATATGTCCGTCAGGCCCCTTCCCTTGAGATATATCTGCAAATATCTCGGAAACGAAGCGAGCTATGGCAAAATGTTAAGAGACCTTTTGTGTAGCGAATTAATTTTCCTACTTTTTATGTTCTATGATATTTTTTGATCAGATGCGTAGTTCTCGAGATATATCAAGATATTTAAAAGTTCCAAAGCCGCACCAACATAATAGAGATACAGAAACACCGTGGCCCCTTTCTTTGAGATAACTCTGCACTATTGCGAGCTGCAAATGCCACTTCCAGCTTAGCTGTGCAGAAGAAGAACAACAAGAAGAAGAAATATCTCGAAATATGTCCGTCAGGCCCCTTCCCTTGAGATAAATCTGCAAATATCTCGGAAACGAAGCGCGCTATGGCAAAATGTTAAGAGACCTTTTTTGTAGAGAATTAAGTTTCCTACTTTTTATGTTCTATGATATTTTTTGATCAGATGCGTAGTTCTCGAGATATATCAAGATATTTAAAAGTTCCGTAGCCGCACCAACATAATAGAGATACAGAAACACCGTGGCCCCTTTCTTTGGGATAACTCTGCACTATTGCGAGCTGGAAATGCCACTTCCAGTTTAGCTGTGCAGAAGAAGAACAACAAGAAGAAGAAATATCTAGAAATATGTCCGTCAGGACCCTTCCCTTGAGATAAATCTGCAAATATCTCGGAAACGAAGCGAGCTATGGCAAAACGTTAAGAAACCTTTTTTGTAGAGAATTATGTTTCCTACAATTTATGTTCTATGATATTTTTTGATCAGATGCGTAGTTCTCGAGATATATCAAGATATTTAAAAGTTCCGAAGCCGCACCAACATAATAGAGATACAGAAACACCGTGGCCCCTTTCTTTGAGATAACTCTGCACTATTGCGAGCTGGAAATGCCACTTCCAGTTTAGCTGTGCAGAAGAAGAACAACAAGAAGAAGAAATATCTCGAAATATGTCCGTCAGGCCCGTTCCTTTGAGCTGAATCTGCAAATATCTCGGAAACGAAGCGAGCTATGGAAAATGTTGAGAGACGTTTTTTGTAGAGAATTATGTTTCCTACAATTTATGTTCTATGATATTTTTTGATCAGAAGCGTAGTTTTCGAGATATATCGAGATATTTAAAAGTTCCGAAGCCGCACCAACATAATTGAGATACAGAAACACCGTGGCCCCTTTCTTTGAGATAACTCTGCACTAGTGCGAGCCGCAAATGCCACTTCCAGCTGAGCTGTGCAGAAGAAGAACAACAAGAAGAAGAAATATCTCGAAACATGTCCGTCAGGCCCCTTCCCTTGAGATACATCTGCAAATATCTCGGAAACGAAGCGAGCTATGGCAAAATGTTAAGAGACCTTTTTTGTAGAGAATTAGGTTTCCTACTTTTTCTGTTCTATGATATTTTTTGATCAGATGCGTAGTTCTCGAGATATATCAAGATATTTAAAAGTTCCGAAGCCGCACCAACATAATAGAGACACAGAAACACCGTGGCCCCTTTCTTTGAGATAACTCTGCACTATTGCGAGCTGGAAATGCCACTTCCAGTTTAGCTGTGCAGAAGAAGAACAACAAGAAGAAGAAATATCTCGAAATATGTCGGTCAGGCCCCTTCCCTTGAGATAAATCTGCAAATATCTCGGAAACGAAGCGAGCTATGGCAAAATGTTAAGAGACCTTTTTTGTAGAGAATTAAGTTTCCTACTTTTTATGTTCTATGATATTTTTTGATCAGATGCGTAGATCTCGAGATATATCAAGATATTTAAAAGTTCCGAAGCTGCACCAACATAATAGAGATACAGAAACACCGTGGCCCCTTTCTTTGAGATAACTCTGCACTAGTGCGAGCCGCAAATGCCACTTCCAGCTTAGCTGTGCAGAAGAAGAACAACAAGAAGAAGAAATATCTCGAAATATGTCCGTCAGGCCCCTTCCCTTGAGATAAATCTGCAAATATCTCGGAAACGAAGCGAGCTATGGCAAAATGTTAAGAGACCTTTTTTGTAGAGAATTAAGTTTTCTACTTTTTATGTTCCATGATATTTTTTGATCAGATGCGTAGTTCTCGAGATATATCAAGATATTTAAAAGTTCCGAAGCCGCACCAACATAATAGAGATACAGAAACACCGTGGCCCCTTTCTTTGAGATAACTCTGCACTATTGCGAGCTGCAATTGCCACTTCCAGCTTCGCTGTGCAGAAGAAGAACAACAAGAAGAAGAAATATCTCGAAATATGTCCGTTAGGCCCCTTCCCTTGAGATAAATCTGCAAATATCTCGGAAATAAAGCGGGCTATGGCAAAATGTTAAGAGACCTTTTCTATAGAGAATTAAGTTTCCTACTTTTTATGTTCTATGATATTTTTTGATCAGATGCGTAGTTCTCGAGATATATGAAGATATTTAAAAGTTCCGAAGCCGCACCAACATAATAGAGATACAAAAACACCGTGGCCCCTTTCTTTGAGATAACTCTGCACTATTGCGAGCTGCAAATGCCACTTCCAGCTTAGCTGTGCAGAAGAAGAACAACAAGAAGAAGAGATATCTCGAAATATGTCCGTCAGGCCCCTTCCCATGAGATAAATCTGCAAATATCTCGGAAACGAAGCGAGCTATGGCAAAATGTTAAGAGACCTTTTTTGTAGAGAATTAAGTTTCCTACTTTTTATGTTCTATGATATTTTTTGATCAGATGCGTAGTTCTCGAGATATATCAAGATATTTAAAAGTTCCGAAGCCGCACCAATATAATAGAGATACAGAAACACCGTGGCCCCTTTCTTTGAGATAACTCTGCGCTATTGCGAGCTGGGAATGCCACTTCCAGTTTAGCTGTGCAGAAGAACAACAACAAGAAGAACAAATATCTCGAAATATGTCCGTCAGGCCCCTTCCCTTGAGATATATCTGCAAATATCTCGGAAACGAAACGAGCTATGGCAAAATGTTAAGAGACCTTTTTTGTAGAGAACTATGTTTCCTATAATTTATGTTCTATGATATTTTTTGATCAGAAGCGTAGTTTTCGAGATATATCGAGATATTTAAAAGTTCCGAAGCCGCACCAACATAATAGAGATACAGAAACACCGTTGCCCCTTTCTTTGAGATAACTCTGCGCTATTGCGAGCTGGGAATGCCACTTCCAGTTTAGCTGTGCAGAAGAACAACAACAAGAAGAAGAAATATCTCGAAATATGTCCGTTAGGCCCCTTCCCTTGAGATAAATCTGCAAATATCTCGGAAATAAAGCGGGCTATGGCAAAATGTTAAGAGACCTTTTCTATAGAGAATTAAGTTTCCTACTTTTTATGTTCTATGATATTTTTTGGTCAGATGCGTAGTTCTCGAGATATATCAAGATATTTAAAAGTTCCGAAGCCGCACCAACATAATAGAGATACAAAAACACCGTGGCCCCTTTCTTTGAGATAACTCTGCACTATTGCGAGCTGCAAATGCCACTTCCAGCTTAGCTGTGCAGAAGAAGAACAACAAGAAGAAGAGATATCTCGAAATATGTCCGTCAGGCCCCTTCCCATGAGATAAATCTGCAAATATCTCGGAAACGAAGCGAGCTATGGCAAAATATTAAGAGACCTTTTTTGTAGAGAATTAAGTTTCCTACTTTTTATGTTCTATGATATTTTTTGATCAGATGCGTAGTTCTCGAGATATATCAAGATATTTAAAAGTTCCGAAGCCGCACCAACATAATAGAGATACAGAAACACCGTGGCCCCTTTCTTTGAGATAACTCTGCGCTATTGCGAGCTGGGAATGCCACTTCCAGTTTAGCTGTGCAGAAGAACAACAACAAGAAGAACAAATATCTCGAAATATGTCCGTCAGGCCCCTTCCCTTGAGATATATCTGCAAATATCTCGGAAACGAAACGAGCTATGGCAAAATGTTAAGAGACCTTTTTTGTAGAGAATTATGTTTCCTACAATTTATGTTCTATGATATTTTTTGATCAGAAGCGTAGTTTTCGAGATATATCGAGATATTTAAAAGTTCCGAAGCCGCACCAACATAATAGAGATACAGAAACACCGTGGCCCCTTTCTTTGAGATAACTCTGCACTAGTGCGAGCCGCAAATGCCCTTTCCAGCTTAGCTGTGCAGAAGAAGAACAACAAGAAGAAGAAATATCTCGAAATATGTCCGTCAGGCCCCTTCCCTTGAGATAAATCTGCAAATATCTCGGAAACGAAGCGAGCTATGGCAAAATGTTAAGAGACCTTTTTTGTAGAGAATTAAGTTTTCTACTTTTTATGTTCCATGATATTTTTTGATCAGATGCGTAGTTCTCGAGATATATCAAGATATTTAAAAGTTCCGAAGCTGCACCAACATAATAGAGATACAGAAACACCGTGGCCCCTTTCTTTGAGATAACTCTGCACTAGTGCGAGCCGCAAATGCCACTTCCAGCTTAGCTGTGCAGAAGAAGAACAACAAGAAGAAGAAATATCTCGAAATATGTTCGTCAGGCCCCTTCCCTTGAGATAAATCTGCAAATATCTCGGAAACGAAGCGAGCTATGGCAAAATGTTAAGAGACCTATTGTGTAGAGAATTAAGTTTCCTACTTTTTATGTTCTATGATATTTTTTGATCAGATGCGTAGTTCTCGAGATATATCAAGATATTTAAAAGTTCCGAAGCCGCACCAACATAATAGAGATACAGAAACACCGTGGCCCCTTTCTTTGAGATAACTCTGCACTATTGCGAGCCGCAAATGCCACTTCCAGCTGAGCTGTGCAGAAGAAGAACAACAAGAAGAAGAAATATCTCGAAACATGTCCGTCAGGCCCCTTCCCTTGAGATACATCTGCAAATATCTCGGAAACGAAGCGAGCTATGGCAAAATGTTAAGAGACCTTTTTTGTAGAGAATTAGGTTTCCTACTTTTTCTGTTCTATGATATTTTTTGATCAGATGCGTAGTTCTCGAGATATATCAAGATATTTAAAAGTTCCGAAGCCGCACCAACATAATAGAGACACAGAAACACCGTGGCCCCTTTCTTTGAGATAACTCTGCACTATTGCGAGCTGGAAATGCCACTTCCAGTTTAGCTGTGCAGAAGAAGAACAACAAGAAGAAGAAATATCTCGAAATATGTCGGTCAGGCCCCTTCCCTTGAGATAAATCTGCAAATATCTCGGAAACGAAGCGAGCTATGGCAAAATGTTAAGAGACCTTTTTTGTAGAGAATTATGTTTCCTACTTTTTATGTTCTATGATATTTTTTGATCAGATGCGTAGATCTCGAGATATATCAAGATATTTAAAAGTTCCGAAGCTGCACCAACATAATAGAGATACAGAAACACCGTGGCCCCTTTCTTTGAGATAACTCTGCACTAGTGCGAGCCGCAAATGCCACTTCCAGCTTAGCTGTGCAGAAGAAGAACAACAAGAAGAAGAAATATCTCGAAATATGTTCGTCAGGCCCCTTCCCTTGAGATAAATCTGCAAATATCTCGGAAACGAAGCGAGCTATGGCAAAATGTTAAGAGACCTATTGTGTAGAGAATTAAGTTTCCTACTTTTTATGTTCTATGATATTTTTTGATCAGATGCGTAGTTCTCGAGATATATCAAGATATTTAAAAGTTCCGAAGCCGCACCAACATAATAGAGATACAGAAACACCGTGGCCCCTTTCTTTGAGATAACTCTGCACTATTGCGAGCTGCAATTGCCACTTCCAGCTTCGCTGTGCAGAAGAAGAACAACAAGAAGAAGAAATATCTCGAAATATGTCCGTTAGGCCCCTTCCCTTGAGATAAATCTGCAAATATCTCGGAAATAAAGCGGGCTATGGCAAAATGTTAAGAGACCTTTTCTATAGAGAATTAAGTTTCCTACTTTTTAGGTTCTATGATATTTTTTGATCAGATCCGTAGTTCTCGAGATATATCAAGATATTTAAAAGTTCCGAAGCCGCACCAACATAATAGAGATACAAAAACACCGTGGCCCCTTTCTTTGAGATAACTCTGCACTATTGCGAGCTGCAAATGCCACTTCCAGCTTAGCTGTGCAGAAGAAGAACAACAAGAAGAAGAGATATCTCGAAATATGTCCGTCAGGCCCCTTCCCATGAGATAAATCTGCAAATATCTCGGAAACGAAGCGAGCTATGGCAAAATGTTAAGAGACCTTTTTTGTAGAGAATTAAGTTTCCTACTTTTTATGTTCTATGATATTTTTTGATCAGATGCGTAGTTCTCGAGATATATCAAGATATTTAAAAGTGCCGAAGCCGCACCAACATAATAGAGATACAGAAACACCGTGGCCCCTTTCTTTGAGATAACTCTGCGCTATTGCGAGCTGCAAATGCCACTTCCAGCTTAGCTGTGCAGAAGAAGAACAACAAGAAGAAGAAATATCTCGAAATATGTCCGTCAGGCCCCTTCCCTTGAGATAAATCTGCAAATATCTCGGAAACGAAGCGAGCTATGGCAAAATGTTAAGAGACCTATTGTGTAGAGAATTAAGTTTCCTACTTTTTATGTTCTATGATATTTTTTGATCAGATGCGTAGTTCTCGAGATATATCAAGATATTTAAAAGTTTCGAAGCCGCACCAACATAATAGAGATACAGAAACACCGTGGCCCCTTTCTTTGAGATAACTCTGCACTAGTGCGAGCCGCAAATGCCACTTCCAGCTTAGCTGTGCAGAAGAAGAACAACAAGAAGAAGAAATATCTCGAAATATGTCCGTCAGGCCCGTTCCTTTGAGCTGAATCTGCAAATATCTCGGAAACGAAGCGAGCTATGGCAAAATGTTAAGAGTCGTTTCTTGTAGAGAATTATGTTTCCTACAATTTATGTTCTATGATATTTTTTGATCAGAAGCGTAGTTTTCGAGATATATCGAGATATTTAAAAGTTCCGAAGCCGCACCAACATAATAGAGATACAGAAACACCGTGGCCCCTTTCTTTGAGATAACTCTGCACTATTGCGAGCTGGAAATGCCACTTCCAGTTTAGCTGTGCAGAAGAAGAACAACAAGAAGAAGAAATATCTCGAAATATGTCCGTCAGGCCCCTTCCCTTGAGATAAATCTGCAAATATCTCGGAAACGAAGCGGGCTATGGCAAAATGTTAAGAGACCTTTTTTGTAGAGAATTAAGTTTCCTACTTTTTATGTTCTATGATATTTTTTGATCAGATTCGTCGTTCTCGAGATATATCAAGATATTTAAAAGTTCCGAAGCCGCACCAACATAATAGAAATACAGAAACACCGTGGCCCCTTTCTTTGAGATAACTCTGCACTATTGCGAGCTGCAAATGCCACTTCCAGCTTAGCTGTGCAGAAGAAGAACAACAAGAAGAAGAAATATGTCGAAATATGTCCGTCAGGCCCCTTCCCTTGAGATAAATCTGCAAATATCTCGGAAACGAAGCGAGCTATGGCAAAATGTTAAGAGACCTTCTTTGTAGAGAATTAAGTTTCCTACTTTTTACATTCTACGATATTTTTTGATCAGATGCGTAGATCTCGAGATATATCGAGATACTTAAAAGTTCCGAAGCTGCACCAACATAATAGAGATACAGAAACACCGTGGCCCCTTTCTTTGAGGTAACTCTGCACTAGTGCGAGCCGCAAATGCCACTTCCAGCTTAGCTGTGCAGAAGAAGAACAGCAAGAAGAAGAAATATCTCGAAATATGTCCGTCAGGACCCTTCCCTTGAGATAAATCTGCAAATATCTCGGAAACGAAGCGAGCTATGGCAAAACGTTAAGAGACCTTTTTTGTAGAGAATTATGTTTCCTACAATTTATGTTCTATGATATTTTTTGATCAGAAGCGTAGTTTTCGAGATATATCGAGATATTTAAAAGTTCCGAAGCCGCACCAACATAATAGAGATACAGAAACACCGTGGCCCCTTTCTTTGAGATAACTCTGCACTATTGCGAGCTGCAAATGCCACCTCCTGCTTAGCTGTGCAGAAGAAGAACAACAAGAAGAAGAAGTGTCTCGAAATATGTCCGTCAGGCCCCTTCCCATGAGATAAATCTGCAAATATCTCGGAAACGAAGCGAGCTATGGCAAAATGTTAAGAGACCTTATTTGTAGAGAATTAAGTTTCCTACTTTTTATGTTCTATGATATTATTTGATCAGATGCGTAGTTCTCGAGATATATCAAGATATTTTAAAGTTCCGAAGCCGCACCAACATAATAGAGATACAGAAACACCGTGGCCCCTTTCTTTGAGATAACTCTGCACTATTGCGAGCTGCAAATGCCACTTCCAGCTTAGCTGTGCAGAGGAAGAACAACAAGAAGAAGAAATATCTCGAAATATGTCCGTCAGGGCAGTTCCTTTGAGCTGAATCTGCAAATATCTCGGAAACGAAGCGAGCTATGGCAAAATCTTAAGAGACGTTTTTTGTAGAGAATTATGTTTCCTACAATTTATGTTCTATGATATTTTTTGATCAGAAGCGCAGTTTTCGAGATATAACGAGATATTTAAAAGTTCCGAAGCCGCACCAACATAATAGAGATACAGAAACACCGTGGCCGCTTTCTTTGAGATAACTCTGCACTATTCCGAGCTGGAAATGCCACTTTCAGCTTAGCTGTGCAGAAGAAGAACAACAAGAAGAAGAAATATCTCGAAATATGTCCGTCAGGCCCCTTCCCTTGAGATAAATCTGCAAATATCTCGGAAACGAAGCGAGCTATGGCAAAATGTTAAGAGACCTTATTTGTAGAGAATTAAGTTTCCTACTTTTTATGTTCTACGATATTATTTGATCAGATGCGTAGTTCTGGAGATATATCAAGATATTTAAAAGTTCCGAAGCCGCACCAACATAATAGAGATACAGAAACACCGTGGCCCCTTTCTTTGAGATAACTCTGCACTATTGCGAGCTGGAAATGCCACTTCCAGTTTAGCTGTGCAGAAGAAGAACAACAAGAATGAGAAATATCTCGAAATATGTCCGTCAGGCCCCTTCCCTTGAGATATATCTGCAAATATCTCGGAAACGAAGCGAGCTATGGCAAAATGTTAAGAGACCTTTTTTGTAGAGAATTAAGTTTCCTACTTTTTATGTTGTATGATATTTTTTGATCAGATGCGTAGTTCTCGAGATATATCAAGATATTTAAAAGTTCCGAAGCCGCACCAACATAATAGAGATACAGAAACACCGTGGCCCCTTTCTTTGAGATAACTCTGCGCTATTGCGAGCTGGAAATGCCACTTCCAGTTTAGCTGTGCAGAAGAAGAACAACAAGAAGAAGAAATATCTCGAAATATGTCCGTCAGGCCCCTTCCCTTGAGATATATCTGCAAATATCTCGGAAACGAAACGAACTATGGCAAAATGTTAAGAGACCTTTTTTGTAGAGAATTATGTGTCCTACAATTTATGTTCTATGATATTTTTTGATCAGAAGCGTAGTTCTCGAGATATATCGAGATATTTAAAAGATCCGAAGCCGCACCAACATTGTAGAGATACAGAAACACCGTGGCCCCTTTCTTTGAGATAACTCTGCGCTATTGCGAGCTGGAAATGCCACTTCCAGTTTAGCTGTGCAGAAGAAGAACAACAAGAAGAAGAAATATCTCGAAATATGTCCGTCAGGCCCCTTCCCTTGAATTAGATCTGCAAATATCTCGGAAACGATGCGAGCTATGGCAAAACGTTGAGAGACCCTTTTTGTAGGAAATTAAGTTTCCTACTATTTATGTTCTATGATATTTTTTGATCAGATGCGTAGTTTTCGAGATATATCGAGATATTTAAAGGTTCCGAAGCCGCACCAACATAATAAAGATACATAAACACCGTGGCCTCTTTCTTTGAGATAACTCTGCACTATTCCGAGCTGCAAATGTAACTTCCACTTTAGCTGTGCAGAAGAAGAACAACAGGAAGAAGAAATATCTCGAAATATGTCCGTCAGGCCCCTTCCCTTGAATTAGATCTGCAAATATCTCGGAAACGATGCGAGCTATGGCAAAATGATAAGAGACCTTTTTTGTAGAGAATTACGTTTCATACAATTTCGGTTCTATGATATTTTTTGATCAGATGCGTAGTTTTCGAGATATATCAAGATCTTTAAAAGTTCCGAAGACGCACCAACATAATAGAGATACGGAAACACCGTGGCCCCTTTCTGTGATATATCTCTGCACTATTGCGAGCTGCAAATGTCAGTTCGAGCTTAGCTGTGCAGAAGAAGCACAACAAGAACAAGAAATATCTCGGATTAAGTCCGTCAGGCCCCTTCCCTTGAGCTAAATCTGCAAATATCTCGGAAACAATGCGAGCTATGGCAAAATATTAAGAGATCTTTTTTGTAGGAAATTAAGTTTCCTACTATTTATGTTCTATGATATTTTTTGATCAGAAGCGTAGTTTTCGAGATATATCGAGATATTTAAAAGTTCCGAAGCCGCACCAACATAATAGAGATACAGAAACACCGTGGCCCCTTTCTTTGAGATAACTCTGCACTATTGCGAGCTGCAAATGCCACTTCCAGCTTAGCTGTGCAGAGGAAGAACAACAAGAAGAAGAAATATCTCGAAATATGTCCGTCAGGCCCCTTCCCTTGAGATAAATCTGCAAATATCTCGGAAACGAAGAGAGCTATGGCAAAATCGTAAGAGACGTTTTTTGTAGAGAATTATGTTTCCTACAATTTATGTTCTATGATATTTTTTGATCAGAAGCGTAGTTTTCGAGATATAACGAGATATTTAAAAGTTCCGAAGCCGCACCAACATAATAGAGATACAGAAACACCGTGGCCCCTTTCTTTGAGATAACTCTGCACTATTGCGAGCTGGAAATGCCACTTCCAGCTTAGCTGTGCAGAAGAAGAACAACAAGAAGAAGAAATATCTCGAAATATGTCCGTCAGGCCCCTTCCCTTGAGATATATCTGCAAATATCTCGGAAACGAAACGAACTATGGCAAAATGTTAAGAGACCTTTTTTGTAGAGAATTATGGCTCCTACAATTTATGTTCTATGATATTTTTTGATCATAAGCGTAGTTTTCGAGATATATCGAGATATTTAAAAGATCCGAAGCCGCACCAACATTATAGAGATACAGAAACACCGTGGCCCCTTTCTCTGAGATAACTCTGCGCTATTGCGAGCTGGAAATGCCACTTCCAGTTTAGCTGTGCAGAAGAAGAACAACAAGAAGAAGAAATATCTCGAAATATGTCCGTCAGGCCCCTTCCCTTGAATTAGATCTGCAAATATCTCGGAAACGAAGCGAGCTATGGCAAAATGTTAAGAGACCTTATTTGTAGAGAATTAAGTTTCCTACCTTTTATGTTCTACGATATTATTTGATCAGATGCGTAGTTCTGGAGATATATCGAGATATTTAAAGGTTCCGAAGCCGCACCAACATAATAAAGATACATAAACACCGTGGCCTCTTTCTTTGAGATAACTCTGCACTATTCCGAGCTGCAAATGTAACTTCCACTTTAGCTGTGCAGAAGAAGAACAACAGGAAGAAGAAATATCTCGAAATATGTCCGTCAGGCCCCTCCCCTTGAATTAGATCTGCAGATATCTCGGAAACGATGCGAGCTATGGCAAAATGATAAGAGACCTTTTTTGTAGAGAATTACGTTTCCTACAATTTAGGTTCTATGATATTTTTTGATCAGACGCGTAGTTTTCGAGATATATCAAGATATTTAAAAGTTCCGAAGCCGCACCAACATAATAGAGATACAGAAACACCGTGGCCCCTTTCTTTGAGATAACTCTGCACTATTGCGAGCTGCAAATGCCACTTCCAGCTTAGCTGTGCAGAAGAAGAACAACAAGAAGAAGAAATATCTCGAAATATGTCCGTCAGGCCCCTTCCCTTGAGATAAATCTGCAAATATCTCGGAAACGAAGAGAGCTATGGCAAAATGTTAAGAGACCTTTTTTGTAGCGAATTAAGTTTCCTACTTTTCATGTTCGATGATATTTTTTGATCAGATGCGTAGTTCTCGAGATATATCAAGATATTTAAAAGTTCCGAAGCCGCACCAACATTATAGAGATACAGAAACACCGTGGCCCCTTTCTCTGAGATAACTCTGCGCTATTGCGAGCTGGAAATGCCACTTCCAGTTTAGCTGTGCAGAAGAAGAACAACAAGAAGAAGAAATATCTCGAAATATGTCCGTCAGGCCCCTTCCCTTGAATTAGATCTGCAAATATCTCGGAAACGAAGCGAGCTATGGCAAAATGTTAAGAGACCTTATTTGTAGAGAATTAAGTTTCCTACCTTTTATGTTCTACGATATTATTTGATCAGATGCGTAGTTCTGGAGATATATCGAGATATTTAAAGGTTCCGAAGCCGCACCAACATAATAAAGATACATAAACACCGTGGCCTCTTTCTTTGAGATAACTCTGCACTATTCCGAGCTGCAAATGTAACTTCCACTTTAGCTGTGCAGAAGAAGAACAACAGGAAGAAGAAATATCTCGAAATATGTCCGTCAGGCCCCTTCCCTTGAATTAGATCTGCAAATATCTCGGAAACGATGCGAGCTATGGCAAAATGATAAGAGACCTTTTTTGTAGAGAATTACGTTTCCTACAATTTCGGTTCTATGATATTTTTTGATCAGATGCGTAGTTTTCGAGATATATCAAGATCTTTAAAAGTTCCGAAGACGCACCAACATAATAGAGATACGGAAACACCGTGGCCCCTTTCTGTGATATATCTCTGCACTATTGCGAGCTGCAAATGTCAGTTCGAGCTTAGCTGTGCAGAAGAAGCACAACAAGAACAAGAAATATCTCGGATTAAGTCCGTCAGGCCCCTTCCCTTGAGCTAAATCTGCAAATATCTCGGAAACAATGCGAGCTATGGCAAAATATTAAGAGATCTTTTTTGTAGGAAATTAAGTTTCCTACTATTTATGTTCTATGATATTTTTTGATCAGAAGCGTAGTTTTCGAGATATATCGAGATATTTAAAAGTTCCGAAGCCGCACCAACATAATAGAGATACAGAAACACCGTGGCCCCTTTCTTTGAGATAACTCTGCACTATTGCGAGCTGCAAATGCCACTTCCAGCTTAGCTGTGCAGAGGAAGAACAACAAGAAGAAGAAATATCTCGAAATATGTCCGTCAGGCCCCTTCCCTTGAGATAAATCTGCAAATATCTCGGAAACGAAGAGAGCTATGGCAAAATCGTAAGAGACGTTTTTTGTAGAGAATTATGTTTCCTACAATTTATGTTCTATGATATTTTTTGATCAGAAGCGTAGTTTTCGAGATATAACGAGATATTTAAAAGTTCCGAAGCCGCACCAACATAATAGAGATACAGAAACACCGTGGCCCCTTTCTTTGAGATAACTCTGCACTATTGCGAGCTGGAAATGCCACTTCCAGCTTAGCTGTGCAGAAGAAGAACAACAAGAAGAAGAAATATCTCGAAATATGTCCGTCAGGCCCCTTCCCTTGAGATATATCTGCAAATATCTCGGAAACGAAACGAACTATGGCAAAATGTTAAGAGACCTTTTTTGTAGAGAATTATGGCTCCTACAATTTATGTTCTATGATATTTTTTGATCATAAGCGTAGTTTTCGAGATATATCGAGATATTTAAAAGATCCGAAGCCGCACCAACATTATAGAGATACAGAAACACCGTGGCCCCTTTCTCTGAGATAACTCTGCGCTATTGCGAGCTGGAAATGCCACTTCCAGTTTAGCTGTGCAGAAGAAGAACAACAAGAAGAAGAAATATCTCGAAATATGTCCGTCAGGCCCCTTCCCTTGAATTAGATCTGCAAATATCTCGGAAACGAAGCGAGCTATGGCAAAATGTTAAGAGACCTTATTTGTAGAGAATTAAGTTTCCTACCTTTTATGTTCTACGATATTATTTGATCAGATGCGTAGTTCTGGAGATATATCGAGATATTTAAAGGTTCCGAAGCCGCACCAACATAATAAAGATACATAAACACCGTGGCCTCTTTCTTTGAGATAACTCTGCACTATTCCGAGCTGCAAATGTAACTTCCACTTTAGCTGTGCAGAAGAAGAACAACAGGAAGAAGAAATATCTCGAAATATGTCCGTCAGGCCCCTCCCCTTGAATTAGATCTGCAGATATCTCGGAAACGATGCGAGCTATGGCAAAATGATAAGAGACCTTTTTTGTAGAGAATTACGTTTCCTACAATTTAGGTTCTATGATATTTTTTGATCAGACGCGTAGTTTTCGAGATATATCAAGATATTTAAAAGTTCCGAAGCCGCACCAACATAATAGAGATACAGAAACACCGTGGCCCCTTTCTTTGAGATAACTCTGCACTATTGCGAGCTGCAAATGCCACTTCCAGCTTAGCTGTGCAGAAGAAGAACAACAAGAAGAAGAAATATCTCGAAATATGTCCGTCAGGCCCCTTCCCTTGAGATAAATCTGCAAATATCTCGGAAACGAAGAGAGCTATGGCAAAATGTTAAGAGACCTTTTTTGTAGCGAATTAAGTTTCCTACTTTTCATGTTCGATGATATTTTTTGATCAGATGCGTAGTTCTCGAGATATATCAAGATATTTAAAAGTTCCGAAGCCGCACCAACATTATAGAGATACAGAAACACCGTGGCCCCTTTCTCTGAGATAACTCTGCGCTATTGCGAGCTGGAAATGCCACTTCCAGTTTAGCTGTGCAGAAGAAGAACAACAAGAAGAAGAAATATCTCGAAATATGTCCGTCAGGCCCCTTCCCTTGAATTAGATCTGCAAATATCTCGGAAACGAAGCGAGCTATGGCAAAATGTTAAGAGACCTTATTTGTAGAGAATTAAGTTTCCTACCTTTTATGTTCTACGATATTATTTGATCAGATGCGTAGTTCTGGAGATATATCGAGATATTTAAAGGTTCCGAAGCCGCACCAACATAATAGAGATACAGAAACACCGTGGCCCCTTTCTTTGAGATAACTCTGCACTATTGCGAGCTGCAAATGCCACTTCCAGCTTAGCTGTGCAGAAGAAGAACAACAAGAAGAAGAAATATCTCGAAATATGTCCGTCAGGCCCCTTCCCTTGAGATAAATCTGCAAATATCTCGGAAACGAAGAGAGCTATGGCAAAATGTTAAGAGACCTTTTTTGTAGCGAATTAAGTTTCCTACTTTTCATGTTCGATGATATTTTTTGATCAGATGCGTAGTTCTCGAGATATATCAAGATATTTAAAAGTTCCGAAGCCGCACCAACATAATAGAGATACAGAAACACCGTGGCCCCTTTCTTTGAGATAACTCTGCACTATTGCGAGCTGTAAATGCCACTTCCAGCTTAGCTGTGCAGAAGAAGAACAACAAGAAGAAGAAATATCTCGAAATATGTCCGTCAGGCCAGTTCCTTTGAGCTGAATCTGCAAATATCTCGGAAACGAAGCGAGCTATGGCAAAATGTTAAGAGACCTTTTTTGTAGAGAATTAAGTTTGCTACTTTTTATCTTCTATGATATTTTTTGATCAGATGCGTAGTTCTCGAGATATATCAAGATATTTAAAAGTTCCGAAGCCGCACCATCATAATAGAGATACAGAAACACCGTGGCCCCTCTCTTTGAGATAACTCTGCACTATTGCGAGCTGGAAATGCCACTTCCAGTTTAGCTGTGCAGAAGAAGAACAACAAGAAGAAGAAATATCTCGAAATATGTCCGTTAGGCCCCTTCCCTTGAGATAAATCTGCAAATATCTCGGAAACGAAGCGAGCTATGGCAAAATGTTAAGAGACCTCTTTGGTAGAGAATTAAGTTTCCCACTTTTTATGTTCTATGATATTTTTTGATCACATGCGTAGTTCTCGAGATATATCAAGATATTTAAAAGTTCCGAAGCCGCACCAACATAATAGAGATACAGAAACACCGTGGCCCCTTTCTTTGAGATAACTCTGCACTATTGCGAGCTGTAAATGCCACTTCCAGTTTAGCTGTGCAGAAGAAGAACAACAAGAAGAAGAAATATCTCGAAATATGTCCGTCAGGCCCCTTCCCTTGAGATAAATCTGCAAATATCTCGGAAACGAAGCGAGCTATGGCAAAATGTTAAGAGACCTTTTTTGTAGAGAATTAAGTTTCCCACTTTTTATGCTCTATGATATTTTTTGATCAGATGCGTAGTTCTCGAGATATATCAAGATATCTAAAAGTTCCGAAGCCGCACCAACATAATAGAGATACAGAAACACCGTGGCCCCTTTCTTTGAGATAACTCTGCACTATTGCGAGCTGTAAATGCCACTTCCAGTTTAGCTGTGCAGAAGAAGAACAACAAGAAGAAGAAATATCTCGAAATATGTCCGTCAGGCCCCTTCCCTTGAGATATATCTGCAAATATCTCGGAAACGAAGCGAGCTACGGCAAAATGTTAAGAGACCTTTTTTGTAGAGAATTATGTTTCCTACAATTTCTGTTCTATGATATTTTTTGATCAGAAGCGTAGTTTTCGAGATATATCGAGATATTTAAAAGTTCCGAAGCCGCACCAACATAATAGAGATACAGAAACACCGTGGCCCCTTTCTTTGAGATAACTCTGCACTAGTGCGAGCCGCAAATGCCACTTCCAGCTTAGCTGTGTAGAAGAAGAACAACAAGAAGAAGAAATATCTCGAAATATGTCCGACAGGCCCCTTCCCTTGAGATAAATCTGCAAATATCTCGGAAACGAAGCGAGCTATGGCGAAATGTTAAGAGACCTTTTTTGTAGAGAATTAAGTTTCCTACTTTTTATCTTCTATGATATTTTTTGATCAGATGCGTAG
Organism: Osmia lignaria lignaria; assembly: GCF_051020975.1. Lineage (NCBI taxonomy): Eukaryota > Metazoa > Arthropoda > Insecta > Hymenoptera > Megachilidae > Osmia > Osmia lignaria. Next base: position 4,280,877 of record NW_027478170.1, on the reverse strand, counting down.
TTCTCGAGATATATCAAGATATTTAAAAGTTCCGAAGCCGCACCAACATAATAGAGATACAGAAACACTGTGGCCCCTCTCTTTGAGATAACTCTGCACTATTGCGAGCTGCAAATGCCACTTCCAGCTTAGCTGTGCAGAAGAAGAACAACAAGAAGAAGAAATATCTCGAAATATGTCCGTCAGGCCCCTTCCCTTGAGATAAATCTGCAAATATCTCGGAAACGAAGCGAGCTATGGCAAAATGTTTAGAGACCTCTCTGTGTAGAGAATTAAGTTTCCTACTTTTTGTGTAGTATGATATTTTTTGATCAGATGCGTAGTTCTGGGGATATATCAAGATATTTAAAAGTTCCGAAGCCGCACCAACATAATAGAGATACAGAAACACCGTGGCCCCTTTCTTTGAGATAACTCTGCACTATTGCGAGCTGTAAATGCCACTTCCAGTTTAGCTGTGCAGAAGAAGAACAACAAGAAGAAGAAATATCTCGAAATATGTCCGTCAGGCCCCTTCCCTTGAGATATATCTGCAAATATCTCGGAAACGAAGCGAGCTATGGCAAAATGTTAAGAGACCTTTTTTGTAGAGAATTATGTTTCCTACAATTTATGTTCTATGATATTTTTTGATCAGAATCGTAGTTTTCGAGATATATCGAGATATTTAAAAGTTCCGAAGCCGCACCAACATAATAGAGATACAGAAACACCGTGGCCCCTTTCTTTGAGATAACTCTGCACTAGTGCGAGCCGCAAATGCCACTTCCAGCTTAGCTGTGCAGAAGAAGAACAACAAGAAGAAGAAATATCTCGAAATATGTCCGACAGGCCCCATCCCTTGAGATAAATCTGCAAATATCTCGGAAACGAAGCGAGCTATGGCAAAATGTTAAGAGACCTTTTTTGTAGAGAATTAAGTTTCCTACTTTTTATGTTCTATAATATTTTTTGATCAGATGCGTAGTTCTCGAGATATATCAAGATATTTAAAAGATCCGAAGCCGCACCAACATAATAGAGATACAGAAACACCGTGGCCCCTTTCTTTGAGATAACGCTGCACTAGTGCGAGCCGCAAATGCCACTTCCAGCTTAGCTGTGCAGAAGAAGAACAACAAGAAGAAGAAATATCTCGAAATATGTCCGTCAGGCCCCTTCCCTTGAGATAAATCTGCAAATATCTCGGAAACGAAGCGAGCTATGGCAAAATGTTAAGAGACCTTTTTTGTAGAGAATTAAGTTTCCTACTTTTTATGTTCTATGACATTTTTCGATCAGAGGCGTAGTTCTCGAGATATATCAAGATATTTAAAAGTTCCGAAGCCGCACCAACGTAATAGAGATACAGAAACACCGTGGCCCCTTTCTTTGAGATAACACTGCACGATTGCGAGCTGGAAATGCCACTTCCAGTTTAGCTGTGCAGAAGACGAACAACAAGAAGAAGAAATATCTCGAAATATGTCCATCAGGACCCTTCCCTTGAGATAAATCTGCAAATATCTCGGAAACGAAGCGAGCTATGGCAAAATGTTAAGAGACCTTTTTTGTAGAGAATAATGTTTCCTACAATTTACGTTCTATGATATTTTTTGATCAGAAGCGTAGTTTTCGAGATATATCGAGATATTTAAAAGTTCCGAAGCCGCACCAACATAATAGAGATACAGAAACACCGTGGCCCCTTTCTTTGAGATAACTCTGCACTAGTGCGAGCCGCAAATGCCACTTCCAGCTTAGCTGTGCAGAAGAAGAACAACACGAAGAAGAAATATCTCGAAATATGTCCGACAGGCCCCTTCCCTTGAGATAAATCTGCAAATATCTCGGAAACGAAGCGAGCTATGGCAAAATGTTTAGAGACCTCTCTTGTAGAGAATTAAGTTTCCTACTTTTTATGTAGTATGATATTTTTTGATCAGATGCGTAGTTCTCGAGATATATCAAGATATTTAAAAGTTCCGAAGCCGCACCAACATAATAGAGATACAGAAACACCGTGGCCCCTCTCTTTGAGATAACTCTGCTCTATTGCGAGCTGCAAATGCCACTTCCAGCTTAGCTGTGCAGAAGAAGAACAACAAGAACAAGAAATATCTCGAAATATGTCCGTCAGGCCCCTTCCCTTGAGATAAATCTGCAAATATCTCGGAAACGAAGCGAGCTATGGCAAAATGTTAAGAGACCTTTTTTGTAGAGAATTAAGTTTCCTACTTTTTATGTTCTATGATATTTTTCGATCAGAGGCGTAGTTCTCGAGATATATCAAGATATTTAAACGTTCCGAAGCCGCACCAACGTAATAGAGATACAGAAACACCGTGGCCCCTTTCTTTGAGATAACTCTGCACGATTGCGAGCTGGAAATGCCACTTCCAGTTTAGCTGTGCAGAAGAAGAACAACAAGAAGAAGAAATATCTCGAAATATGTCCATCAGGACCCTTCCCTTGAGATAAATCTGCAAATATCTCGGAAACGAAGCGAGCTATGGCAAAATGTTAACAGACCTTTTTTGTAGAGAATAATGTTTCCTACAATTTACGTTCTATGATATTTTTTGATCAGAAGCGTAGTTTTCGAGATATATCGAGATATTTAAAAGTTCCGAAGCCGCACCAACATAATAGAGATACAGAAACACCGTGGCCCCTTTCTTTGAGATAACTCTGCACTATTGCGACCTGCAAATGCCACTTCCAGCTTAGCTGTGCAGAAGAAGAAAAACAAGAAGAAGAAATATCTCGAAATATGTCCGTCAGGCCCCTTCCCTTGGGATATATCTGCAAATATCTCGGAAACGAAGCGAGCTATGGCAAAATGTTAAGAGACGTTTTTTGTAGAGAATTATGTTTCCTACAATTTATGTTCTATGATATTTTTTGATCAGAAGCGTAGTTTTCGAGATATATCGAGATATTTAAAAGTTCCGAAGCCGCACCAACATAATAGAGATACAGAAACACCGTGACCCCTTTCTTTGAGATAACTGTGCACTAGTGCGAGCCGCAAATGCCACTTCCAGCTTAGCTGTGCAGAAGAAGAACAACAAGAAGAAGAAATATCTCGAAATATGTCCGTCAGGCCCCTTCCCTTGAGATAAATCTGCAAATATCTCGGAAACGAAGCGAGCTATGGCAAAATGTTAAGAGACCGTTTTTGTAGAGAATTAAGTTTCCTACTTTTTATGTTCTATGATATTTTTTGATCAGATGCGTAGTTCTCGAGATATATCAAGATATTTAAAAGTTCCGAAGCCGCACCAACATAATAGAGATACAGAAACACCGTGGCCCCTTTCTTTGAGATAACTCTGCACTATTGCGAGCTGCAAATGCAACTTCCAGCTTAGCTGTGCAGAAGAAGAACAACAAGAAGAAGAAATATCTCGAAATATGTCCGTTAGGCCCCTTCCCTTGAGATAAACCTGCAAATATCTCGGAAACGAAGCGAGCTATGGCAAAATCTTAAGAGACCTTTTTTGTAGAGAATTAAGTTTCCTACTTTTTATGTTCTATGATATTTTTTGATCAGATGCGTAGTTCTCGAGATATATCAAGATATTTAAAAGTTCCGAAGCCGCACCAACATAATAGAGATACAGAAACACCGTGGCCCCTTTCTTTGAGATAACTCTGCACTATTGCGAGCTGCAAATGCCACTTCCAGCTTAGCTGTGCAGAAGAAGAACAATAAGAAGAAGAAATATCTCGAAATATGTCCGTTAGGCCCCTTCCCTTGAGATAAACCTGCAAATATCTCGGAAACGAAGCGAGCTATGGCAAAATGTTAAGAGACCTTTTTTGTAGAGAATTAAGTATCCTACTTTTTATGTTCTATGATATTTTTTGATCAGATGCGTAGTTCTCGAGATATATCAAGATATTTAAAAGTTCCGAAGCCGCACCAACATAATAGAGATACAGAAACACCGTGGCCCCTTTCTTTGAGATAACTCTGCACTATTGCGAGCTGCAAATGCCACTTCCAGCTTAGCTGTGCAGAAGAAGAACAACAAGAAGAAGAAATATCTCGAAATATGTCCGTCAGGCCCCTTCCCTTGAGATAAATCTGCAAATATCTCGGAAACGAAGAGAGCTATGGCAAAATGTTAAGAGACCTTTTTTGTAGAGAATTATGTTTCCTACTTTTTATGTTCTATGATATTTTTTGATCAGATGCGTAGTTCTCGAGATATATCAAGATATTTAAAAGTTCCGAAGCCGCACCAACAGAATAGAGATACAGAAACACCGTGGCCCCTTTCTTTGAGATAACTGTGCACTAGTACGAGCTGGAAATGCCACTTCCAGCTTAGCTGTGCAGAAGAAGAACAACAAGAAGAAGAAATATCTCTAAATATGTCCGTCAGGCCCCTTCCCTTGAGATACATCTGCAAATATCTCGGAAACGAAGCGAGCTATGGCAAAATGTTAAGAGACCGTTTTTGTAGAGAATTAAGTTTCCTACTTTTTATGTTCTATGATATTTTTTGATCAGATGCGTAGTTCTCGAGATATATCAAGATATTTAAAAGTTCCGAAGCCGCACCAACAGAATAGAGATACAGAAACACCGTGGCTCCTTTCTTTGAGATAACTCTGCACTATTGCGAGCTGGAAATGCCACTTCCAGTTTAGCTGTGCAGAAGAAGAACAACAAGAAGAAGAAATATCTCGAAATATGTCCGTTAGGCCCCTTCCCTTGAGATAAACCTGCAAATATCTCGGAAACGAAGCGAGCTATGGCAAAATGTTAAGAGACCTTTTTTGTAGAGAATTAAGTTTCCTACTTTTTATGTTCTACGATATTTTTTGATCAGATGCGTAGTTCTCGAGATATATCAAGATATTTAAAAGTTCCGAAGCCGCACCAACATAATAGAGATACAGAAACACCGTGGCCCCTTTCTTTGAGATAACGCTGCACTATTGCGAGCTGTAAATGCCACTTCCAGCTTAGCTGTGCAGAAGAAGAACAACAAGAAGAAGAAATATCTCGAAATATGTCCGTCAGGCCCCTTCCCTTGAGATAAATCTGCAAATATCTCGGAAACGAAGCGAGCTATGGCAAAATGTTAAGAGACTTTATTTGTAGAGAATTAAGTTTCCTACTTTTTATGTTCTACGATATTTTTTGATCAGATGCGTAGTTCTCGAGATATATCAAGATATTTAAAAGTTCCGAAGCCGCACCAACATAATAGAGATACAGAAACACCGTGGCTCCTTTCTTTGAGATAACTCTGCACTATTGCGAGCTGGAAATGCCACTTCCAGTTTAGCTGTGCAGAAGAAGAACAACAAGAAGAAGAAATATCTCGAAATATGTCCGTCAGGCCCCTTCCCTTGAGATAAATCTGCAAATATCTCGGAAACGAAGCGAGCTATGGCAAAATGTTAAGAGACCTTTTTTGTAGAGAATTAAGTTTCCTACTTTTTATGTTCTATAATGTTTTTTGATCAGATGCGTAGTTCTCGAGATATATCAAGATATTTAAAAGTTCCGAAGCCGCACCAACATAATAGAGATACAGAAACACCGTGGCCCCTTTCTTTGAGATAACTCTGCACTATTGCGAGCTGGAAATGCCACTTCCAGTTTAGCTGTGCAGAAGAAGAACAACAAGAAGAAGAAATATCTCGAAATATGTCCGTCAGGCCCCTTCCCTTGAGATAAATCTGCAAATATCACGGAAACGAAGCGAGCTATGGCAAAATGTTACGAGACCTTTTTTGTAGAGAATTAAGTTTCCTACTTTTTATCTTCTATGATATTTTTTGATCAGATGCGTAGTTCTCGAGATATATCAAGATATTTAAAAGTTCCGAAGCCGCACCAACAGAATAGAGATACAGAAACACCGTGGCTCCTTTCTTTGAGATAACTCTGCACTATTGCGAGCTGGAAATGCCACTTCCAGTTTAGCTGTGCAGAAGAAGAACAACAAGAAGAAGAAATATCTCGAAATATGTCCGTTAGGCCCCTTCCCTTGAGATAAACCTGCAAATATCTCGGAAACGAAGCGAGCTATGGCAAAATGTTGAGAGACCTTTTTTGTAGAGAATTAAGTTTCCTACTTTTTATGTTCTATGATATTTTTTGACCAGATGCGCAGTTCTCGAGATATATCAAGATATTTAAAAGTTCCGAAGCCGCACCAACATAACAGAGATACAGAAACACAGTGGCTCCTTTCTTTGAGATAACTCTGCACTATTGCGAGCTGGAAATGCCACTTCCAGTTTAGCTGTGCAGAAGAAGAACAACAAGAAGAAGAAATATCTCGAAATATGTCCGTCAGGCCCCTTCCCTTGAGATAAATCTGCAAATATCTCGGAAACGAAGCGAGCTATGGCAAAATGTTAAGAGACCTTTTTTGTAGAGAATTAAGTTTCCTACTTTTTATGTTCTATAATGTTTTTTGATCAGATGCGTAGTTCTCGAGATATATCAAGATATTTAAAAGTTCCGAAGCCGCACCAACATAATAGAGATACAGAAACACCGTGGCCCCTTTCTTTGAGATAACTCTGCACTATTGCGAGCTGCAAATGCCACTTCCAGCTTAGCTGTGCAGAAGAAGAACAACAAGAAGAAGAAATATCTCGAAATATGTCCGTCAGGCCCCTTCCCTTGAGATAAATCTGCAAATATCTCGGAAACGAAGCGAGCTATGGCAAAATGTTAAGAGACTTTATTTGTAGAGAATTAAGTTTCCTACTTTTTATGTTCTACGATATTTTTTGATCAGATGCGTAGTTCTCGAGATATATCAAGATATTTAAAAGTTCCGAAGCCGCACCAACATAATAGAGATACAGAAACACCGTGGCCCCTTTCTTTGAGATAACTTTGCACTATTGCGAGCTGTAAATGCCACTTCCAGCTTAGCTGTGCAGAAGAAGAACAACAAGAAGAAGAAATATCTCGAAATATGTCCGTCAGGCCCCTTCCCTTGAGATAAATCTGCAAATATCTCGGAAACGAAGCGAGCTATGGCAAAATGTTAAGAGACTTTATTTGTAGAGAATTAAGTTTCCTACTTTTTATCTTCTACGATATTTTTTGATCAGATGCGTAGTTCTCGAGATATATCAAGATATTTAAAAGTTCCGAAGCCGCACCAACATAATAGAGATACAGAAACACCGTGGCTCCTTTCTTTGAGATAACTCTGCACTATTGCGAGCTGGAAATGCCACTTCCAGTTTAGCTGTGCAGAAGAAGAACAACAAGAAGAAGAAATATCTCGAAATATGTCCGTCAGGCCCCTTCCCTTGAGATAAATCTGCAAATATCTCGGAAACGAAGCGAGCTATGGCAAAATGTTAAGAGACCTTTTTTGTAGAGAATTAAGTTTCCTACTTTTTATGTTCTATAATGTTTTTTGATCAGATGCGTAGTTCTCGAGATATATCAAGATATTTAAAAGTTCCGAAGCCGCACCAACATAATAGAGATTCAGAAACACCGTGGCCCCTTTCTTTGAGATAACTCTGCACTATTGCGAGCTGGAAATGCCACTTCCAGTTTAGCTGTGCAGAAGAAGAACAACAAGAAGAAGAAATATCTCGAAATATGTCCGTCAGGCCCCTTCCCTTGAGATAAATCTGCAAATATCTCGGAAACGAAGCGAGCTATGGCAAAATGTTAAGAGACCTTTTTTGTAGAGAATTAAGTTTCCTACTTTTTATCTTCTATGATATTTTTTGATCAGATGCGTAGTTCTCGAGATATATCAAGATATTTAAAAGTTCCGAAGCCGCACCAACAGAATAGAGATACAGAAACACCGTGGCTCCTTTCTTTGAGATAACTCTGCACTATTGCGAGCTGGAAATGCCACTTCCAGTTTAGCTGTGCAGAAGAAGAACAACAAGAAGAAGAAATATCTCGAAATATGTCCGTTAGGCCCCTTCCCTTGAGATAAACCTGCAAATATCTCGGAAACGAAGCGAGCTATGGCAAAATGTTGAGAGACCTTTTTTGTAGAGAATTAAGTTTCCTACTTTTTATGTTCTATGATATTTTTTGACCAGATGCGCAGTTCTCGAGATATATCAAGATATTTAAAAGTTCCGAAGCCGCACCAACATAACAGAGATACAGAAACACAGTGGCCCCTTTCTTTGAGATAACTCTGCACTATTGCGAGCTGCAAATGCCACTTCCAGCTTAGCTGTGCAGAAGAAGAACAACAAGAAGAAGAAGTATCTCGAAATATGTCCGTCATGCCCCATCCCTTGAGATAAATCTGCAAATATCTCGGAAACGAAGCGAGCTATGGCAAAATGTTAAGAGACCTTTTTTGTAGAGAATTAAGTTTCCTACTTTTTATGTTCTATGATATTTTTTGATCAGATGCGTAGTTCTCGAGATATATCAAGATATTTAAAAGTTCCGAAGCCGCACCAACATAATAGAGATACAGAAACACCGTGGCCCCTTTCTTTGAGATCACTCTGCACTATTGCGAGCTGCAAATGCCACTTCCAGCTTAGCTGTGCAGAAGAAGAACAACAAGAAGAAGAAATATCTCGAAATATGTCCGTCAGGCCCCTTCCCTTGAGATAAATCTGCAAATATCTCGGAAACGAAGCCAGCTATGGCAAAATGCTAAGACACCTTTTTTGTAGAGAATTATGTTTCCTACAATTTATGTTCTATGATATTTTTTGATCAGAAGCGTAGTTTTCGAGATATATCGAGATATTTAAAAGTTCCGAAGCCGCACCAACATAATAGAGATACAGAAACATCGTGGCCCCTCTCTTTGAGATAACTCTGCACTATTGCGAGCTGAAATGCCACTTCCAGCTTAGCTGTGCAGAAGAAGAACAACAAGAAGAAGAAATATCTCGAAATATGTCCGTTAGGCCCCTTCCCTTGAGATAAACCTGCAAATATCTCGGAAACGAAGCGAGCTATGGCAAAATGTTAAGAGACCTTTTTTGTAGAGAATTAAGTTTCCTACTTTTTATGTTCTATGATATTTTTTGACCAGATGCGCAGTTCTCGAGATATATCAAGATATTTAAAAGTTCCGAAGCCGCACCAACATAATAGAGATACAGAAACACAGTGGCCCCTTTCTTTGAGATAACTCTGCACTATTGCGAGCTGCAAATGCCACTTCCAGCTTAGCTGTGCAGAAGAAGAACAACAAGAAGAAGAAATATCTCGAAATATGTCCGTCAGGCCCCTTCCCTTGAGATAAATCTGCAAATATCTCGGAAACGAAGCGAGCTATGGCAAAATGTTAAGAGACCTTTTTTGTAGAGAACTAAGTTTCCTACTTCTTATGTTCTATGATATTTTTTGATCAGATGCGTAGTTCTCGAGATATATCAAGATATTTAATAGTTCCGAAGCCGCACCAACAGAATAGAGATACAGAAACACCGTGGCTCCTTTCTTTGAGATAACTCTGCACTATTGCGAGCTGGAAATGCCACTTCCAGTTTAGCTGTGCAGAAGAAGAACAACAAGAAGAAGAAATATCTCGAAATATGTCCGTCAGGCCCCTTCCCTTGAGATAAATCTGCAAATATCTCGGAAACGAAGCGAGCTATGGCAAAATGTTAAGAGACCTTTTTTGTAGAGAATTAAGTTTCCTACTTTTTATGTTCTATGATATTTTTTGATCAGATGCGCAGTTCTCGAGATATATCAAGATATTTAAAAGTTCCGAAGCCGCACCAACATAATAGAGATACAGAAACACCGTGGCCCCTTTCTTTGAGATAACTCTGCACTATTGCGAGCTGGAAATGCCACTTCCAGTTTAGCTGTGCAGAAGAAGAACAACAAGAAGAAGAAATATCTCGAAATATGTCCGTTAGGCCCCTTCCCTTGAGATAAATCTGCAAATATCTCGGAAACGAAGCGAGCTATGGCAAAATGTTAAGAGACCTTTTTTGTAGAGAATTAAGTTTGCTACTTTTTATGTTCTATGATATTTTTTGATCAGATGCGCAGTTCTCGAGATATATCAAGATATTTAAAAGTTCCGAAGCCGCAGCAACATAATAGAGATACAGAAACACCGTGGCCCCTTTCTTTGAGATAACTCTGCACTATTGCGAGCTGCAAATGCCACTTCCAGCTCAGCTGTGCAGAAGAAGAACAACAAGAAGAAGAAATATCTCGAAATATGTCCGTCAGGACCCTTCCCTTGAGATAAATCTGCAAATATCTCGGAAACGACGCGAGCTATGGCAAAACGTTAAGAGACCTTTTTTGTAGAGAATTATGTTCCCTACAATTTATGTTCTATGATATTTTTTGATCAGATGCGTAGTTCTCGAGATATATCAAGATATTTAAAAGCTTCGAAGCTGCACGAACATAATAGAGGTACAGAAACACCGTGGCCCCATTCTTTGAGATAACTCTGCACTATTGCGGGCTGCAAATGCCACTTCCAGCTTAGCTGTGCAGAAGAAGAACAACAAGAAGAAGAAATATTTCGAAATATGTCCGTCAGGCCCCTTCCCTTGAGATAAATCTGCAAATATCTCGGAAACGAAGCGAGCTATGGCAAAATGTTGAGAGACCTTATTTGTAGAGAATTAAGTTTCCTACTTTTTATGTTCTATGATATTTTTTGATCAGATGCGTAGTTCTCGAGATATATCAAGATATTTAAAAGCTTCGAAGCTGCACCAACATAATAGAGGTACAGAAACACCGTGGCCCCTTTCTTTGAGATAACTCTGCACTATTGTGTTACGTGGCCGACGGCTTGGCAGCGCGCGTGGCTATCAGAGGCTTTCTGATTGGCGGCCGCGTAACTTATTTTATTATCAATACAACCCGAGCGGTAAGATTGTATTGTGGTAGGAACTGTCACAAGGTTTCACTGGGTTTAAAGGAGAATGCTAATGTGGGTTTGACACAGCAATGTATATATTCTACAATCTTGGTCTATTACAGATGTTGTTGTCGCGAATATAGGTGTATAATGTGATATATTACCTATTTCCACTATGCTCGGTGTTCACGCACTGGCAATGCGGGGGTGTTGTGTGTGGTTGATTGTAATGCCAAATAGAAACACGACTCGCGGATTCTATAAGGTGAATGTTGCTCGAAGGGGACTTCAACCCGATCTCACTAATAGTAACCAACTCACTACCGTACACGACGTGCTCGACACGAGATGAGCTCTGGTACTGCCCCCGATCGTTGGTACGAACGGGTTTATATACTAATTAAGAAGGGTGGTCTGGTTACTATTCGAGTGATCAGGCTGGGTCCACCTGCCTCTGCGACAGTTTAGAGTGGTTGCATCTGCTATTTGATTACGGCGGACCCATTGCTTTCCCAAGTGTTTGGTTCTGCTATCGGTGGGCCTTCTGTTTATTACGAGAGTAAATGGTCGGTTTGCCCGAGAGTTTTCCTTTCCAGATGTTTAAGCTTATTTGAAAGGAGACACGTTTGATAAAAACGGTCTGTCTACGTGACACCTCCCCCCTTAGATGAAACATCGCGGTAATCGTGATGCTTTCAATTGGAAAGGAAAACACTCACTAGAATGTGTTGAAGTTTTGGTGTTGTAATGCAATATGTCGGGTGTTATGTGTGATGTGTGTGTACTTATCGCTACGTGTGATGGTTGGTGATGCTGCTAACTGCGGTATGAAGTCGAAGCGTACGTCTGGGTCCAGGCTGCCTCGATCGGATTTGTCTCTCGGTGTACCAGGTTGGTACTATTGCAGGCGGTGGTATGGGTTGGTTTGCTCTTTGGTATTCCATTTCCATGATGATGGCGGCAATACACTCCTCGCAGTGGTAGGCGGCCTGCAACTCCATCAGGGGCGCGCTGCAAATATCGCAGGCCCCAGGCGGATATGCCGTTGGTAGTGGATAGTGTACCTCCACCATGTCATAGATCCTTGCTGCTCCAAGGGCTGCTTCGAGAGCACACTGCATACAGACAATGCCAACGTCTAATCTGTAGCAAGTGCTGCGCATGCACAGGCGGGCCGTCAAGTTCATCAGCAGCTCGATGCGACTGGTGTCCCTCTCAGTTGGTTGTTCATATCTGTTACATTAATGATCTCATATGGCCCTACATAATGTGGATCAAATTTACTAATTCGTGGTTCTAGCAATGCATAAGCATAATCGCCTACATTGAATTCTACCGGTCGGGAATGTTTATCATAGTACTTCTTCGAACGGTGCTTGGAGGCAATCAAATTATCGGCTGCTATGTTGCGGATTTTTATAGTATGAGTTATTAATTCTGTTAAATAGTCGCCATATGATTTTAACCTTTCGCCAGTTGGAAACGAACTTGGTTCACGGGCTGGTTTTCCAAATATTAATTCATATGGAGAGAAATTTGTTGCTTCATGTACGGAAGTATTATAAGAAAACATGGCAAATGGTATTAATAGGTCCCAATCTTCATAATTATCCATGTAATGTTTAAGATATTCTGTTAGTACTATATGACTTCGTTCTAGTGATCCATTAGTTTGTGGTCTGTATCCAGAAGTTGTGATTTGTTTGATTTTGAATATTTCTGAAAGATTTTTCATTAAGCTTCCGATAAAACTAGTTCCCTTGTCTGTTAATATTGCTCGTGGTGTTCCATATATGGCAATAAAATGTCTCGCGAAAGCGTCTGCTATTGTGGCTGCTCTAATGTTTGGTATTGCTACTGCTATACAATATTTCGTTAAACAATCTTGCATTGTGAGAATGTATTTATTTCCGCTAGGCGTTAAAGGTAAAGGTCCTACGGTGTCTAAAGCAACTTTATCAAATGGTTCTATCGGGGTATCGGTAATTAACATTGGTTGACGAGTTTTTGCTCTAACTAATTTCTCTTCTTGACAGCTTGGACATTTCCTGATATAATTTCGTATTTCGTTGTGCATTTCTGGCCATTGATATTTCGCTCTGATGCGTTTATATGTTTTTGTGACTCCTTTATGTCCTCCTATCAAACTGTCGTGAGCTTCGCGAATTATTTGTAATTGATCTTCTTCTGATGGTGTAATCGTTGAACAATTGCATATGATGATTTTCTGTGTTGTACCGTTGAAAACGTCCTTTATTAATTTAGTTAATTCATTGGTTGGTAATTTATGAAAATCTCCGACTGCTGATATTCTAAATGATTTAATTGGATTTTGATCTAAATGCTGTTTCAGTGTTTGTAGTCCGTTTAGTATATCTTCACTTTTAATGGTGTCGTAAAAATTATCTGATATTATTATACTGTAAACTTTGTATGAGCCATTTGCTGATTCTATTACGTCTCCTTTCTGCGGTTTCTTTGACATGAGCTGTTGTAAATCTATTGCTTCTGTGTCCAGTAACAGTTTTCCAATGGGGGTTACCAATTTACAGTCCGCAGGTATGAAATGTGCGTAATGACCTTCCTCGGTGGTCAGGGTGTTTGGAGAGATAATAACCTCAAGTGTCTGTGAAGGTTGCACTTTTCTTCGCAGGTCATCTCCCTCCGTGGAAAGAGTGTCTGTATCAAGAAGTGTGAACGGATAAGGGTCAACGGTACGGTCAAAGTTTTCCTGTGGTTGCTGGATTGCCGTTCCTATTGTTTCGTTAACAGGTTGTGGTTGTAAAATTCCCTCATTTGTTACAAGTGATAATGGTGTATGGTTAAGTAAATCCTGTTGCGGGTTTGCGATTATCGTGTTTTCCGTAATGGTATTTTCTGATGGTTCTTCGAATGAAATCAAGTTTACGTCTTCTTCTGTCGATGTGATTTTAGTAGAATTTGCTTGCGGATGAAAGTTTATTGTTTCCATGTGTTCATCTGGCATACTTATCTCGTGCGATAAGTTAGGTAAGACTCTCGGTCTATCTGCTATTGGAGAATGTTGAACCTTCCCACGGGCTGGTTCTTCATCAGAGCTAGTGTTTTCCTCTTGATATTTCGGTCTCCTTTCCCTGTCCCTTTGTAGTTGCCGCACACGAAATCCTATGGAATCCGTGTCGATTTCTGGTTTCTGTCCTATGTGCTTGTAATCGGGGTCTTGAGGATCTCGGGGTATAAGTGGTAAGCAAGATGGTACTGGGTTACGTGATAATGCGTCTGCGTTCTTGTTCGTCTTTCCTGCTTTATGGATAACCTGATATTCGTACTCTAAGAGTCTGAGTCTCCACTTAATAAGTCGTGATGTCGGATCCTTGACAGAGTGTAACCAGACTAACGGTCGGTGATCTGTGACGAGTGTGAATTTTGTTCCATAAAGATACGGTCTGAAATATTGTACTGCGTAAACCATTGCAAGACATTCCTTTTCTGTAGCAGAATAATTCCTTTCGGCTTTATTTAAGGTACGAGATGCGTAGGCAATTGGTAGATCGTTTCCTATTTCTCCTTGACTAAGTACAGCTCCAATTGCGTAATCTGATGCGTCAGTGGTAACAATGAACGGTCGATTAAAATCCGGATATTGTAAAATTGGTTGTGTACAGAGTTCGTCGCGTAAATTTTCAAAACTTTTTTGCTGGTCTTCGGTCCACTTAAAACGAATTCCTTTACCTAATAACTGAACTAATGGTTTTGATTTAATAGAATAATCTTTTATGAAACGGCGATAATATCCTGTCAGTCCCAAGAACTGCTGGACATTTTTCTGTGTTTTAGGAATGGGAAATTCTTTTACAGCTTGTAATTTACGAGGATCTGGCTTAACACCATTTTCTGTTAAAATGTGTCCTAAATAAGTAACCTCCTTACGTAAGAATTCGCATTTATCAATCTGCAGTGTAAGTCCAAATTCTCTGAGCCGATTGAGTAAATTTTTTACTTTTATTTCATGTTCTCGTAGTGATGAAGAGAAAACAACCATATCGTCTATGAATACATGAGCGTTCTCTAGACCAGATATAACTTGATTCATTAAGCGTTGAAATGTCGGTGGTGCATTTTTTAAACCAAATGGCATGCGTACAAATTCAAAATGCCCATCCGGTGTTGTGAATGCTGTTTTCGGACAATCCTTAGGATCCATTTGAACTTGATGAAATCCATTTGCTATATCAAAAATTGTGAAATATTTTGCTCCTCCCAATTTATCTAGAATTTCGGTGATATTCGGCAAAGGAAATTTATCACTCAAAGTCTTTTCGTTTAAGGCTCGGAAATCGATTACCATACGCCAACGCTTATTGCCCTTAGCGTCTGGTTTCTTTGGTACAATCCATAACGGAGAATTATATGGTGAACTAGATGGCTGTATGACTCCTTGTAATAACAGAGCCTTTACTTGACGTTGTATTTCGTCTTGGTGTACTGGTGGATATCGGTATTGTCTTGTATTAATCGGTACGTCATCTGTTGTATGAATTGAATGGTAAAAATTCGGTACTTCTCCTAGTTTGTCTCCAGGCAAGTAAAATCTGTCTGAAAATTCGTCGACGATGTTGAATACATGTTTACGTTCTTCTGCATTGAGATGATCGGTTCTTAAAAGATTTCTAATTCGTGTTGCTCTATTTTCTGGTGTGTTTTCGGTCATATATGAAGAAATTGGGTCGTCGTCCGACGAGTCGTAAATATCGTAAGGATGAATGTATTGAGGTTCAATTTCGATGTCTACATCGTCTTCTCCGGTATTCGTTGCTAACGCGTAACAAATGCCGTCACGATTATATACTGCTGCTTCGCCAATGTATATATTTTCTGATGTTTCGAGTCGCGGTAAGTATCCCTCTTTAATATTTGGATTAGCTATGTGAATTGCAATTTGTTTTGTTGTTCGAGCTTCGATACGGTGTTTAGTCGATTTCGGATTTTTCTGCTGAGCTAAATCTCGGTAATTTGAAAAACGAAGTGGTCGAATAGGTTTATCTTTCAATACTAGTGTTCCATGATAATATGAAATTTCTGCTTCTTCTTGTAATAAAAATGGGCTGCCTATAATTCCATCGGCTTCTATTGCAAGGTTCTCTACTACGTAAAATAATGCAGGCTTACCGTGAATGTGAAGAATTGTGGTACCTATGCTATAAATAGGTGATTTTGTAAGTCCTGTGATTTCAATAACTTCTTTAGTGATACGTTTGGCTTGATCTCCGAGAACATCGCGCACTATTAAGTTAACTGCCGCGCCACCGTCAATTAAAAATTCAGCTGTTTCTAATTCTAATTCCGGAACTTTGATTTTTATTCTTGGTGCTGGGGTTTCCTTGATGAGGATTCTCCCGTGAATCTGACTATCTTTTGGCGAGGTCTTTGCAGATCGCTCACCGCCTCGCCTTTCCGTTGAGCGTTTTCTGAGTTTAAAGACTTGTTTGATTCGACTGAAGAATTTCAAGAGTATGATCGCTGTCTGAAATTTTGCGAATTCCTCCTACAACGTTTTTCATCGTGTCCTTGGGTATCACATCGCCAACAATATAGCTGCGAAGTATCATCCTTTTCACTGCGTTTTAAAACTGTAAACCGTTTTTCATCTTGATCTGTGCGTGGTGAATTTGAACGATAAGAAGGTGAATTCGATTGATTCCTGGATCGCACAGTCCATGCTGATGTACGTGGTCGTCCTTCTCTCTCGTCTTCAGAGTTAGATGGTCTCCTCTGTCGATCTCTATATCGATCGTGTCGTGTTGGAGATTGAGGGTATGAAATTTCATTTCGACGTTCGTTGCTGTGGTGATCCCTGTTGTTCCAGCCTCCTGGTGATGTGTTTCGTGCCAAATCACGACGACTTCTTAATTTCCTGTCTACCTCTAGCACAGCGTCAAAAGCTTCCTCTAAGTTTTTAATGTCTCTATTTTGTGCTGATACCTTAAAAGAGATGCGGTCTGGTAATCCATCTAGGAAATTTTCTAAAATATCCATTTCCATTTGTTTAATATTTTCCTCTGAATGTCTAGGATATTTCTCTTTAATCGCTCCTCTTGTACAATAAACAAGATGGCTTGTTCTATCGATGTAGTTTCTCAAACTTTCGTATTCCCTAATTTGAAGCCTGGCAATTTCTGTTTGAAATTGCGATAAGCTCTTTCCTGGTCCAAATCTTCTCTTCAAATGCTTGATCAACGCGGATACCGAAGTGAATTGATGTTCTAAAGTACTTCTTCGCGCCGGACCGGTGAGTTTAGTTAAAATAATTGTAAGGTATTCCCTTTCTGTTCCCTCAGGAATCAAGGTCAATCCATCTTCTACCAGTTGTGCAAAACGTGATAAAGGTGGATTCTCACCATCAAATGTTGGTATTGTTAACGCAACATTTTGTATGCAGGATCTTTGTGTCAAAAGTGTCATAGAATTTGCGATCGAAACTGTTAAGTTCATAAGATCGGCTGAAGAAATATTGGCTTGTTCATTCGCCATGTTGAATGAATTTGTTGGTTAAAGAATGTAACTAGGAAAACTAGTATATACCTCTTGTTACCCGATTGACTAGGAAAACTAGTATACAATCGTTGTTCAACAAAGTAATAGCCGTGTGTCAAATTCCACGAAAGTAATTATGCCAGTGAAAATGATCTATGTGACTACATCCCACCGCTGTCACCAGTTCTGTTACGTGGCCGACGGCTTGGCAGCGCGCGTGGCTATCAGAGGCTTTCTGATTGGCGGCCGCGTAACTTATTTTATTATCAATACAACCCGAGCGGTAAGATTGTATTGTGGTAGGAACTGTCACAAGGTTTCACTGGGTTTAAAGGAGAATGCTAATGTGGGTTTGACACAGCAATGTATATATTCTACAATCTTGGTCTATTACAGATGTTGTTGTCGCGAATATAGGTGTATAATGTGATATATTACCTATTTCCACTATGCTCGGTGTTCACGCACTGGCAATGCGGGGGTGTTGTGTGTGGTTGATTGTAATGCCAAATAGAAACACGACTCGCGGATTCTATAAGGTGAATGTTGCTCGAAGGGGACTTCAACCCGATCTCACTAATAGTAACCAACTCACTACCGTACACGACGTGCTCGACACGAGATGAGCTCTGGTACTGCCCCCGATCGTTGGTACGAACGGGTTTATATACTAATTAAGAAGGGTGGTCTGGTTACTATTCGAGTGATCAGGCTGGGTCCACCTGCCTCTGCGACAGTTTAGAGTGGTTGCATCTGCTATTTGATTACGGCGGACCCATTGCTTTCCCAAGTGTTTGGTTCTGCTATCGGTGGGCCTTCTGTTTATTACGAGAGTAAATGGTCGGTTTGCCCGAGAGTTTTCCTTTCCAGATGTTTAAGCTTATTTGGAAGGAGACACGTTTGATAAAAACGGTCTGTCTACGTGACAATTGCGAGCTGCAAATGCCACTTCCAGCTTAGCTGTGCAGAAGAAGAACAACAAGAAGAAGAAATATCTCGAAATATGTCCGTCAGGCCCCTTCCCTTGAGATAAATCTGCAAATATCTCGGAAACGAAGCGAGCTATGGCAAAATGTTAAGAGACCTTTTTTGTAGAGAATTAAGTTTCCTACTTTTTATGTTCTATGATATTTTTTGATCAGATGCGTAGTTCTCGAGATATATCAAGATATTTAAAAGCTTCGAAGCTGCACCAACATAATAGAGATACAGAAACACCGTGGCCCCCTTCTTTGAGATAACTCTGCACGATTGCGAGCTGGAAATGCCACTTCCAGTTTAGCTGTGCAGAAGAAGAACAACAAGAAGAAGAAATATCTCGAAATATGTCCATCAGGACCCTTCCCTTGAGATAAATCTGCAAATATCTCGGAAACGAAGCGAGCTATGGCAAAATGTTAAGAGACCTTTTTTGTAGAGAATTATGTTTCCTACAATTTATGTTCTATGATATTTTTTGATCAGATGCGTAGTTCTCGAGATATATCAAGATATTTAAAAGCTTCGAAGCTGCACGAACATAATAGAGGTACAGAAACACCGTGGCCCCTTTCTTTGAGATAACTCTGCACTATTGCGGGCTGCAAATGCCACTTCCAGCTTAGCTGTGCAGAGGAAGAACAACAAGAAGAAGAAATATCTCGAAATATGTCCGTCAGGCCCCTTCCCTTGAGATAAATCTGCAAATATCTCGGAAACGAAGCGAGCTATGGCAAAATGTTAAGAGACCTTTTTTGTAGAGAATTATGTTTCCTACAATTTATGTTCTATGATATTTTTTGATCAGAAGCGTAGTTTTCGAGATATATCAAGATATTTAAAAGTTCCGAAGCCGCACCAACATAATAGAGATACAGAAACACCGTGGCCCCTTTCTTTGGGATAACTTTCCACTATTGCGAGCTGCAAATGCCACTTCCAGCTTAGCTGTGCAGAAGAAGAACAACAAGAAGAAGAAATATCTCTAAATATGTCCGTAAGGCCCCTTCCCTTGAGATAAATCTGCAAATATCTCGGAAACGAAGCGAGCTATGGCAATATGTTAAGAGACCTTTTTTGTAGAGAATTAAGTTTCCTACTTTTTATGTTCTATGATATTTTTTGATCAGATGCGTAGTTCTCGAGATATATCAAGATATTTAAAAGTTCCGAAGCCGCACCAACATAATAGAGATACAGAAACACCGTGGCCCCTTTCTTTGAGATAACTCTGCACTATTGCGAGCTGCAAATGCCACTTCCAGCTTAGCTGTGCAGAAGAAGAACAACAAGAAGAAGAAATATCTCGAAATATGTCCGTCAGGCCCCTTCCCTTGAGATAAATCTGCAAATATCTCGGAAACGAAGCGAGCTATGGCAAAATGTTAAGAGACCTTTTTTGTAGAGAATTAAGTTTCCTACTCTTTATGTTCTATGATATTTTTCGATCAGGTGCGTAGTTCTCGAGATATATCAAGATATTCAACAGTTCCGAAGCCGCACCAACATAATAGAGATACAGAAACACCGTGGCCCCTTTCTTTGAGATAACTCTGCACTATTGCGAGCTGCAAATGCCACTTCCAGCTTAGCTGTGCAGAAGAAGAACAACAAGAAGAAGAAATATCTCGAAATATGTCCGTCAGGCCCCTTCCCTTGAGCTAATCTGCAAATAGCTCGGAAACAATGCGAGCTATGGCAAAATAGTAAGAGATCTTTTTTGTAGGAAATTAAGTTTCCTACTTTTTATGTTCTATGATATTTTTTGATCAGATGCGTAGTTCTCGAGATATATCAAGATATTTAAAAATTCCGAAGCCGCACCAACATAATAGAGATACGGAAACACCGTGGGCCCTTTCTTTGAGATAACTCTGCACTATTGCGAGCTGCAAATGCCACTTCCAGCTTAGCTGTGCAGAAGAAGAACAACAAGAAGAAGAAATATCTCGAAATATGTCCGTCAGGCCCCTTCCCTTGAGATAAATCTGCAAATATCTCGGAAACGAAGCGAGCTATGGCAAAATGTTAAGAGACCTTTTTTGTAGAGAATTAAGTTTCCTACTATTTATGTTCTATGATATTTTTTGATCAGATGCGTAGTTCTCGAGATATATCAAGATATTTAAAAGTTCCGAAGCCGCACCAACATAATAGAGATACAGAAACACCGTGGCCCCTTTCTTTGAGATAACTCTGCACTATTGCGAGCTGGAAATGCCACTTCCAGTTTAGCTGTGCAGAAGAAGAACAACAAGAAGAAGAAATATCTCGAAATATGTCCGTCAGGCCCCTTCCCTTGAGATAAATCTGCAAATATCCCGGAAACGAAGCGAGCTATGGCAAAATGTTAAGAGACCTTTTTTGTAGAGAATTATGTTTCCTACAATTTATGTTCTACGATATTTTTTGATCAGAAGCGTAGTTTTCGAGATATATCGAGATATTTAAAAATTCCGAAGCCGCACCAACATAATAGAGATACGGAAACACCGTGGGCCCTTTCTTTGAGATAACTCTGCACTATTGCGAGCTGCAAATGCCACTTCCAGCTTAGCTGTGCAGAAGAGGAACAACAAGAAGAAGAAATATCTCGAAATATGTCCGTCAGGCCCCTTCCCTTGAGATAAATCTGCAAATATCTCGGAAACGAAGCGAGCTATGGCAAAATGTTAAGAGACCTTTTTTGTAGAGAATTAAGTTTCCTACTTTTTGTGTTCTATGATATTTTTTGATCAGATGCGTAGTTCTCGAGATATATCAAGATATTTAAAAGTTCCGAAGCCGCACCAACATAATAGAGATACAGAAGCACCGTGGCCCCTTTCTTTGAGATAACTCTGCACTATTGCGAGCTGTAAATGCCACTTCCTGCTTAGCTGTGCAGAAGAAGAACAACAAAGAAGAAGAAATATCTCGAAATATGTCCGTCAGGCCCCTTCCCTTGAGATAAATCTGCAAATATCTCGGAAACGAAGCGAGCTATGGCAAAATGTTAAGAGACCTTTTTTGTAGAGAATTAAGTTTCCTACTTTTTATGTTCTATGATATTTTTGGATCAGATGCGTAGTTCTCGAGATATATCAAGATATTTAAAAGTTCCGAAGCCGCACCAACATAATAGAGATACAGAAACACCGTGGCCCCTTTCTTTGAGATCACTCTGCACTATTGCGAGCTGCAAATGCCACTTCCAGCTTAGCTGTGCAGAAGAAGAACAACAAGAAGAAGAAATATCTCGAAATATGTCCGTCAGGCCCCTTCCCTTGAGATAAATCTGCAAATATCTCGGAAACGAAGCCAGCTATGGCAAAATGCTAAGACACCTTTTTTGTAGAGAATTATGTTTCCTACAATTTATGTTCTATGATATTTTTTGATCAGAAGCGTAGTTTTCGAGATATATCGAGATATTTAATAGTTCCGAAGCCGCACCAACATAATAGAGATACAGAAACACCGTGGCCCCTTTCTTTGAGATAACTCTGCACTATTGCGAGCTGGAAATGCCACTTCCAGTTTAGCTGTGCAGAAGAAGAACAACAAGAAGAAGAAATATCTCGAAATATGTCCGTCAGGCCCCTTCCCTTGAGATAAATCTGCAAATATCTCGGAAACGAAGCGAGCCATGGCAAAATGTTAAGAGACCTTTTTTGTAGAAAATTATGTTTCCTACAATTTATGTTCTATGATATTTTTTGATCAGAAGCGTAGTTTTCGAGATATATCGAGATATTTAAAAATTCCGAAGCCGCACCAACATAATAGAGATACGGAAACACCGTGGGCCCTTTCTTTGAGATAACTCTGCACTATTGCGAGCTGCAAATGCCACTTCCAGCTTAGCTGTGCAGAAGAAGAACAACAAGAAGAAGAAATATCTCGAAATATGTCCGTCAGGCCCCTTCCCTTGAGATAAATCTGCAAATATATCGGAAACGAAGCGAGCTATGGCAAAATGTTAAGAGACCTTTTTTGTAGAGAATTAAGTTTCCTACTTTTTATGTTCTATGATATTTTTTGATCAGATGCGTAGTTCTCGAGATATATCAAGATATTTAAAAGTTCCGAAGCCGCACCACCATAATAGAGATACAGAAACACCGTGGCCCCTTTCTTTGAGATAACTCTGCACTATTGCGAGCTGCAAATGCCACTTCCAGCTTAGCTGTGCAGAAGAAGAACAACAAGAAGAAGAAATATCTCGAAATATGTCCGTCAGGCCCCTTCCCTTGAGATAAATCTGCAAATATCTCGGAAACGAAGCGAGCTATGGCAAAATGTTAAGAGACCTTTTTTGTAGAGAACTAAGTTTCCTACTTTTTATGTTCTACGATATTTTTTGATCAGATGCGTAGTTCTCGAGATATATCAAGATATTTAAAAGTTCCGAAGCCGCACCAACATAATAGAGATACAGAAACACCGTGGCCCCTTTCTTTGAGATAACTCTGCACTATTGCGAGCTGGAAATGCCACTTCCAGTTTAGCTGTGCAGAAGAAGAACAACAAGAAGAAGAATTATCTCGAAATATGTCCGTCAGGCCCCTTCCCTTGAGATAAATCTGCAAATATCTCGGAAACGAAGCGAGCTATGGCAAAATGTTAAGAGACCTTTTTTGTAGAGAATTAAGTTTCCTACTTTTTATGTTCTATGATATTTTTTGATCAGATGCGTAGTTCTCGAGATATATCAAGATATTTAAAAGTTCCGAAGCCGCACCAACATAATAGAGATACAGAAACACCGTGGGCCCTTTCTTTGAGATAACTCTGCACTATTGCGAGCTGCAAATGCCACTTCCAGCTTAGCTGTGCAGAAGAAGAACAACAAGAAGAAGAAAGATCTCGAAATATGTCCGTCAGGCCCCTTCCCTTGAGATAAATCTGCGTAAATATCTCGGAAACGAAGCGAGCTATGGCAAAATGTTAAGAGACCTTTTTTGTAGAGAATTAAGTTTCCTACTTTTTATGTTCTATGATATTTTTTGATCAGATGCGTAGTTCTCGAGATATATCAAGATATTTAAAAGTTCCGAAGCCGCACCAACATAATAGAGATACAGAAACACCGTGGCCCCTTTCTTTGAGATAACTCTGCACTATTGCGAGCTGGAAATGCCACTTCCAGTTTAGCTGTGCAGAAGAAGAACAACAAGAAGAAGAAATATCTCGAAATATGTCCGTCAGGCCCCTTCCCTTGAGATAAATCTGCAAATATCTCGGAAACGAAGCGAGCTATGGCAAAATGTTGAGAGACCTTTTTTGTAGAGAATTATGTTTCCTACAATTTATGTTCTATGATATTTTTTGATCAGAAGCGTAGTTTTCGAGATATATCGAGATATTTAAAAATTCCGAAGCCGCACCAACATAATAGAGATACGGAAACACCGTGGGCCCTTTCTTTGAGATAACTCTGCACTATTGCGAGCTGCAAATGCCACTTCCAGCTTAGCTGTGCAGAAGAAGAACAACAAGAAGAAGAAATATCTCGAAATATGTCCGTCAGGCCCCTTCCCTTGAGATAAATCTGCAAATATATCGGAAACGAAGCGAGCTATGGCAAAATGTTAAGAGACCTTTTTTGTAGAGAATTAAGTTTCCTACTTTTTATGTTCTATGATATTTTTTGATCAGATGCGTAGTTCTCGAGATATATCAAGATATTTAAAAGTTCCGAAGCCGCACCAACATAATAGAGATACAGAAACACCGTGGCCCCTTTCTTTGAGATAACTCTGCACTATTGCGAGCTGGAAATGCCACTTCCAGTTTAGCTGTGCAGAAGAAGAACAACAAGAAGAAGAAATATCTCGAAATATGTCCGTCAGGCCCCTTCCCTTGAGATAAATCTGCAAATATCTCGGAAACGAAGCGAGCTATGGCAAAATGTTAAGAGACCTTTTTTGTAGAGAATTATGTTTCCTACAATTTATGTTCTATGATATTTTTTGATCAGATGCGTAGTTCTCGAGATATATCAAGATATTTAAAAGTTCCGAAGCCGCACCAACATAATAGAGATACAGAAACACCGTGGCCCCTTTCTTTGAGATAACTCTGCACTATTGCGAGCTGGAAATGCCACTTCCAGTTTAGCTGTGCAGAAGAAGAACAACAAGAAGAAGAATTATCTCGAAATATGTCCGTCAGGCCCCTTCCCTTGAGATAAATCTGCAAATATCTCGGAAACGAAGCGAGCTATGGCAAAATGTTAAGAGACCTTTTTTGTAGAGAATTAAGTTTCCTACTTTTTATGTTCTATGATATTTTTTGATCAGATGCGTAGTTCTCGAGATATATCAAGATATTTAAAAGTTCCGAAGCCGCACCAACATAATAGAGATACAGAAACACCGTGGCCCCTTTCTTTGAGATAACTCTGCACTATTGCGAGCTGGAAATGCCACTTCCAGTTTAGCTGTGCAGAAGAAGAACAACAAGAAGAAGAAATATCTCGAAATATGTCCGTCAGGCCCCTTCCCTTGAGATAAATCTGCGTAAATATCTCGGAAACGAAGCGAGCTATGGCAAAATGTTAAGAGACCTTTTTTGTAGAGAATTAGGTTTCCTACTTTTTATGTTCTATGATATTTTTTGATCAGATGCGTAGTTCTCGAGATATATCAAGATATTTAAAAGTTCCGAAGCCGCACCAACATAATAGAGATACAGAAACACCGTGGCCCCTTTCTTTGAGATAACTCTGCACTATTGCGAGCTGGAAATGCCACTTCCAGCTTAGCTGTGCAGAAGAAGAACAACAAGAAGAAGAAATATCTCGAAATATGTCCGTCAGGCCCCTTCCCTTGAGATATATCTGCAAATATCTCGGAAACAAAGCGAGCTATGGCAAAATGTTAAGAGACCTTTTTTGTAGAGAATTATGTTTCCTACAATTTATGTTCTATGATATTTTTTGATCAGAAGCGTAGTTTTCGAGATATATCGAGATATTTAAAAGTTCCGAAGCCGCACCAACATAATAGAGATACAGAAACACCGTGGCCCCTTTCTTTCAGATAACTATGCACTATTGCGAGCTGCAAATGCCACTTCCAGCTTAGCTGTGCAGAAGAAGAACAACAAGAAGAAGAAATATCTCGAAATATGTCCGTCAGGCCCCTTACCTTGAGATAAATCTGCAAATATCTCGGAAACGAAGCGAGCTATGGCAAAATGTTAAGAGACCTTTTTTGTAGAGAATTAAGTTTCCTACTTTTTATGTTCTATGATATTTTTTGATCAGATGCGTAGTTCTCGAGATATATCAAGATATTTAAAAGTTCCGA
Organism: Osmia lignaria lignaria; assembly: GCF_051020975.1. Classification (NCBI taxonomy): domain Eukaryota; kingdom Metazoa; phylum Arthropoda; class Insecta; order Hymenoptera; family Megachilidae; genus Osmia; species Osmia lignaria. The sequence continues at coordinate 4,255,274 of NW_027478170.1, read as the reverse complement.
AGCCGCACCAACATAATAGAGATACAGAAACACCGTGGCCCCTTTCTTTGAGATAACTCTGCACTATTGCGAGCTGGAAATGCCACTTCCAGTTTAGCTGTGCAGAAGAAGAACAACAAGAAGAAGAAATATCTCGAAATATGTCCGTCAGGCCCCTTCCCTTGAGATAAATCTGCAAATATCTCGGAAACGAAGCGAGCTATGGCAAAATGTTAAGAGACCTTTTTTGTAGAGAATTATGTTTACTACAATTTATGTTCTATGATATTTTTTGATCAGAAGCGTAGTTTTCGAGATATATCGAGATATTTAAAAATTCCGAAGCCGCACCAACATAATAGAGATACGGAAACACCGTGGGCCCTTTCTTTGAGATAACTCTGCACTATTGCGACTTGCAAATGCCACTTCCAGCTTAGCTGTGCAGAAGAAGAACAACAAGAAGAAGAAATATCTCGAAATATGTCCGTCAGGCCCCTTCCCTTGAGATAAATCTGCAAATATCTCGGAAACGAAGCGAGCTATGGCAAAATGTTAAGAGACCTTTTTTGTAGAGAATTAAGTTTCCTACTCTTTATGTTCTATGATATTTTTCGATCAGGTGCGCAGTTCTCGAGATATATGAAGATATTTAAAAGTTCCGAAGCCGCACCAACATAATAGAGATACAGAAACACCGTGGCCCCTTTCTTTGAGATAACTCTGCACTATTGCGAGCTGGAAATGCCACTTCCAGTTTAGCTGTGCAGAAGAAGAACAACAAGAAGCAAAAATATCTCGAAATATGTCCGTTAGGCCCCTTCCCTTGAGATAAATCTGCAAATATCTCGGAAACGAAGCGAGCTATGGCAAAATATTAAGAGACCTTTTTTGTAGAGAATTAAGTTTCCTACTTTTTATGTTCTATGATATTTTTTGATCAGATGCGCAGTTCTCGAGATATATCAAGATATTTAAAAGTTCCGAAGCCGCACCAACATAATAGAGATACAGAAACACCGTGGCCCCTTTCTTTGAGATAACTCTGCACTAGTGCGAGCCGCAAATGCCACTTCCAGCTTAGCTGTGCAGAAGAAGAACAACAAGAAGAAGAAATATCTCGAAATGTGTCCGTCAGGCCCCTTCCCTTGAGATAAATCTGCAAATATCTCGGAAACGAAGCGAGCTATGGCAAAATGTTAAGAGACCTTTTTTGTAGAGAATTATGTTTCCTACAATTTATGTTCTATGATATTTTTTGATCAGAAGCGTAGTTTTCGAGATATATCGAGATATTTAAAAGTTCCGAAGCCGCACCAACATAATAGAGATACAGAAACACCGTGGCCCCTTTCTTTGAGATAACTCTGCACTAGTGCGAGCTGCAAATGCCACTTCCAGCTTAGCTGTGCAGAAGAAGAACAACAAGAAGAAGAAATATCTCGAAATATGTCCGTCAGGCCCCTTCCCTTGAGATAAATCTGCAAATATCTCGGACACGAAGCGAGCCATGGCAAAATGTTAAGAGACCTTTTTTGTAGAGAATTATGTTTCCTACTTTTCATGTTCTATGATATTTTTTGATCAGATGCGTAGTTCTCGAGATATATCAAGATATTTAAAAGTTCCGAAGCCGCACCAACATAATAGAGATACAGAAACACCGTGGCCCCTTTCTTTGAGATAACTCTGCACTATTGCGAGCTGGAAATGCCACTTCCAGTTTAGCTGTGCAGAAGAAGAACAACAAGAAGAAGAAATATCTCGAAATATGTCCGTCAGGCCCCTTCCCTTGAGATAAATCTGCGTAAATATCTCGGAAACGAAGCGAGCTATGGCAAAATGTTAAGAGACCTTTTTTGTAGAGAATTAGGTTTCCTACTTTTTATGTTCTATGATATTTTTTGATCAGATGCGTAGTTCTCGAGATATATCAAGATATTTAAAAGTTCCGAAGCCGCACCAACATAATAGAGATACAGAAACACCGTGGCCCCTTTCTTTGAGATAACTCTGCACTATTGCGAGCTGGAAATGCCACTTCCAGCTTAGCTGTGCAGAAGAAGAACAACAAGAAGAAGAAATATCTCGAAATATGTCCGTCAGGCCCCTTCCCTTGAGATATATCTGCAAATATCTCGGAAACAAAGCGAGCTATGGCAAAATGTTAAGAGACCTTTTTTGTAGAGAATTATGTTTCCTACAATTTATGTTCTATGATATTTTTTGATCAGAAGCGTAGTTTTCGAGATATATCGAGATATTTAAAAGTTCCGAAGCCGCACCAACATAATAGAGATACAGAAACACCGTGGCCCCTTTCTTTCAGATAACTATGCACTATTGCGAGCTGCAAATGCCACTTCCAGCTTAGCTGTGCAGAAGAAGAACAACAAGAAGAAGAAATATCTCGAAATATGTCCGTCAGGCCCCTTACCTTGAGATAAATCTGCAAATATCTCGGAAACGAAGCGAGCTATGGCAAAATGTTAAGAGACCTTTTTTGTAGAGAATTAAGTTTCCTACTTTTTATGTTCTATGATATTTTTTGATCAGATGCGTAGTTCTCGAGATATATCAAGATATTTAAAAGTTCCGAAGCCGCACCAACATAATAGAGATACAGAAACACCGTGGCCCCTTTCTTTGAGATAACTCTGCACTATTGCGAGCTGGAAATGCCACTTCCAGTTTAGCTGTGCAGAAGAAGAACAACAAGAAGAAGAAATATCTCGAAATATGTCCGTCAGGCCCCTTCCCTTGAGATAAATCTGCAAATATCTCGGAAACGAAGCGAGCTATGGCAAAATGTTAAGAGACCTTTTTTGTAGAGAATTATGTTTACTACAATTTATGTTCTATGATATTTTTTGATCAGAAGCGTAGTTTTCGAGATATATCGAGATATTTAAAAATTCCGAAGCCGCACCAACATAATAGAGATACGGAAACACCGTGGGCCCTTTCTTTGAGATAACTCTGCACTATTGCGACTTGCAAATGCCACTTCCAGCTTAGCTGTGCAGAAGAAGAACAACAAGAAGAAGAAATATCTCGAAATATGTCCGTCAGGCCCCTTCCCTTGAGATAAATCTGCAAATATCTCGGAAACGAAGCGAGCTATGGCAAAATGTTAAGAGACCTTTTTTGTAGAGAATTAAGTTTCCTACTCTTTATGTTCTATGATATTTTTCGATCAGGTGCGCAGTTCTCGAGATATATGAAGATATTTAAAAGTTCCGAAGCCGCACCAACATAATAGAGATACAGAAACACCGTGGCCCCTTTCTTTGAGATAACTCTGCACTATTGCGAGCTGGAAATGCCACTTCCAGTTTAGCTGTGCAGAAGAAGAACAACAAGAAGCAAAAATATCTCGAAATATGTCCGTTAGGCCCCTTCCCTTGAGATAAATCTGCAAATATCTCGGAAACGAAGCGAGCTATGGCAAAATATTAAGAGACCTTTTTTGTAGAGAATTAAGTTTCCTACTTTTTATGTTCTATGATATTTTTTGATCAGATGCGCAGTTCTCGAGATATATCAAGATATTTAAAAGTTCCGAAGCCGCACCAACATAATAGAGATACAGAAACACCGTGGCCCCTTTCTTTGAGATAACTCTGCACTAGTGCGAGCCGCAAATGCCACTTCCAGCTTAGCTGTGCAGAAGAAGAACAACAAGAAGAAGAAATATCTCGAAATGTGTCCGTCAGGCCCCTTCCCTTGAGATAAATCTGCAAATATCTCGGAAACGAAGCGAGCTATGGCAAAATGTTAAGAGACCTTTTTTGTAGAGAATTATGTTTCCTACAATTTATGTTCTATGATATTTTTTGATCAGAAGCGTAGTTTTCGAGATATATCGAGATATTTAAAAGTTCCGAAGCCGCACCAACATAATAGAGATACAGAAACACCGTGGCCCCTTTCTTTGAGATAACTCTGCACTAGTGCGAGCTGCAAATGCCACTTCCAGCTTAGCTGTGCAGAAGAAGAACAACAAGAAGAAGAAATATCTCGAAATATGTCCGTCAGGCCCCTTCCCTTGAGATAAATCTGCAAATATCTCGGACACGAAGCGAGCCATGGCAAAATGTTAAGAGACCTTTTTTGTAGAGAATTATGTTTCCTACTTTTCATGTTCTATGATATTTTTTGATCAGATGCGTAGTTCTCGAGATATATCAAGATATTTAAAAGTTCCGAAGCCGCACCAACATAATAGAGATACAGAAACACCGTGGCCCCTTTCTTTGAGATAACTCTGCACTATTGCGAGCTGCAGATGCCACTTCCAGCTTAGCTGTGCAGAGGAAGAACAACAAGAAGAAAAAATATCTCGAAATATGTCCGTCAGGCCAGTTCCTTTGAGCTGAATCTGCAAATATCTCGGAAACGAAGCAAGCTATGGCAAAATGTTAACAGACGTTTTTCGTAGAGAATTATGTTTCCTACAATTTATGTTCTATGATATTTTTTGATCAGAAGCGTAGTTTTCGAGATATATCGAGATATTTAAAAGTTCCGAAGCCGCACCAACATAATAGAGATACAGAAACACCGTGGCCCCTTTCTTTGAGATAACTCTGCACGATTGCGAGCTGGAAATGCCACTTCCAGGTTAGCTGTGCAGAAGAAGAACAACAAGAAGAAGAAATATCTCGAAATATGTCCATCAGGACCCTTCCCTTGAGATAAATCTGCAAATATCTCGGAAACGAAGCGAGCTATGGCAAAATGTTAAGAGACCTTTTTTGTAGAGAATTATGTTTCCTACAATTTATGTTCTATGATATTTTTTGATCAGAAGCGTAGTTTTCGAGATATATCGAGATATTTAAAAGTTCCGAAGCCGCACCAACATAATAGAGATACAGAAACACCGTGGCCCCTTTCTTTCAGATAACTATGCACTATTGCGAGCTGCAAATGCCACTTCCAGCTTAGCTGTGCAGAAGAAGAACAACAAGAAGAAGAAATATCTCGAAATATGTCCGTCAGGCCCCTTACCTTGAGATAAATCTGCAAATATCTCGGAAACGAAGCGAGCTATGGCAAAATGTTAAGAGACCTTTTTTGTAGAGAATTAAGTTTCCTACTTTTTATGTTCTATGATATTTTTTGATCAGATGCGTAGTTCTCGAGATATATCAAGATATTTAAAAGTTCCGAAGCCGCACCACCATAATAGAGATACAGAAACACCGTGGCCCCTTTCTTTGAGATAACTCTGCACTATTGCGAGCTGCAAATGCCACTTCCAGCTTAGCTGTGCAGAAGAAGAACAACAAGAAGAAGAAATATCTCGAAATATGTCCGTCAGGCCCCTTCCCTTGAGATAAATCTGCAAATATCTCGGAAACGAAGCGAGCTATGGCAAAATGTTAAGAGACCTTTTTTGTAGAGAATTAAGTTTCCTACTTTTTATGTTCTATGATATTTTTTGATCAGATGCGTAGTTCTCGAGATATATCAAGATATTTAAAAGTTCCGAAGCCGCACCAACATAATAGAGATACAGAAACACCGTGGCCCCTTTCTTTGAGATAACTCTGCACTATTGCGAGCTGGAAATGCCACTTCCAGTTTAGCTGTGCAGAAGAAGAACAACAAGAAGAAGAAATATCTCGAAATATGTCCGTCAGGCCCCTTCCCTTGAGATAAATCTGCAAATATCTCGGAAACGAAGCGAGCTATGGCAAAATGTTAAGAGACCTTTTTTGTAGAGAATTATGTTTACTACAATTTATGTTCTATGATATTTTTTGATCAGAAGCGTAGTTTTCGAGATATATCGAGATATTTAAAAATTCCGAAGCCGCACCAACATAATAGAGATACGGAAACACCGTGGGCCCTTTCTTTGAGATAACTCTGCACTATTGCGACTTGCAAATGCCACTTCCAGCTTAGCTGTGCAGAAGAAGAACAACAAGAAGAAGAAATATCTCGAAATATGTCCGTCAGGCCCCTTCCCTTGAGATAAATCTGCAAATATCTCGGAAACGAAGCGAGCTATGGCAAAATGTTGAGAGACCTTTTTTGTAGAGAATTATGTTTCCTACAATTTATGTTCTATGATATTTTTTGATCAGAAGCGTAGTTTTCGAGATATATCGAGATATTTAAAAGTTCCGAAGCCGCACCAACATAATAGAGATACAGAAACACCGTGGCCCCTTTCTTTGAGATAACTCTGCACTAGTGCGAGCTGCAAATGCCACTTCCAGCTTAGCTGTGCAGAAGAAGAACAACAAGAAGAAGAAATATCTCGAAATATGTCCGTCAGGCCCCTTCCCTTGAGATAAATCTGCAAATATCTCGGACACGAAGCGAGCCATGGCAAAATGTTAAGAGACCTTTTTTGTAGAGAATTAAGTTTACTACTTTTTATGTTCTATGATATTTTTTGATCAGATGCGTAGTTCTCGAGATATATCAAGATATTTAAAAGTTCCGAAGCCGCACCAACATAATAGAGATACAGAAACACCGTGGCCCCTTTCTTTGAGATAACTCTGCACTATTGCGAGCTGCAAATGCCACTTCCAGCTTAGCTGTGCAGAGGAAGAACAACAAGAAGAAGAAGTATCTCGAAATATGTCCGTCAGGCCCGTTCCTTTGAGCTGAATCTGCAAATATCTCGGAAACGAAGCGAGCTATGGCAAAATGTTAAGAGACGTTTTTTGTAGAGAATTATGTTTCCTACTTTTCATGTTCTATGATATTTTTTGATCAGATGCGTAGTTCTCGAGATATATCAAGATATTTAAAAGTTCCGAAGCCGCACCAACATAATAGAGATACAGAAACACCGTGGCCCCTTTCTTTGAGATAACTCTGCACTATTGCGAGCTGCAGATGCCACTTCCAGCTTAGCTGTGCAGAGGAAGAACAACAAGAAGAAAAAATATCTCGAAATATGTCCGTCAGGCCAGTTCCTTTGAGCTGAATCTGCAAATATCTCGGAAACGAAGCAAGCTATGGCAAAATGTTAACAGACGTTTTTCGTAGAGAATTATGTTTCCTACAATTTATGTTCTATGATATTTTTTGATCAGAAGCGTAGTTTTCGAGATATATCGAGATATTTAAAAGTTCCGAAGCCGCACCAACATAATAGAGATACAGAAACACCGTGGCCCCTTTCTTTGAGATAACTCTGCACGATTGCGAGCTGGAAATGCCACTTCCAGGTTAGCTGTGCAGAAGAAGAACAACAAGAAGAAGAAATATCTCGAAATATGTCCATCAGGACCCTTCCCTTGAGATAAATCTGCAAATATCTCGGAAACGAAGCGAGCTATGGCAAAATGTTAAGAGACCTTTTTTGTAGAGAATTATGTTTCCTACAATTTATGTTCTATGATATTTTTTGATCAGAAGCGTAGTTTTCGAGATATATCGAGATATTTAAAAGTTCCGAAGCCGCACCAACATAATAGAGATACAGAAACACCGTGGCCCCTTTCTTTGGGATAACTCTGCACTATTGCGAGCTGCAAATGCCACTTCCAGCTTAGCTGTGCAGAAGAAGAACAACAAGAAGAAGAAATATCTCGAAATATGTCCGTCAGGCCACTTCCCTTGAGATAAATCTGCAAATATCTCGGAAACGAAGCGAGCTATGGCAAAATGTTAAGAGACCTTTTTTGTAGAGAATTAAGTTTCCTACTTTTTATGTTCGATGATATTTTTTGATCAGATGCGTGGTTCTCGAGATATATCAAGATATTTAAAAGTTCCGAAGCTGCACCAACATAATAGAGGTACAGAAACACCGTGGCCTCTTTCTTTGAGATAACTCTGCACTATTGCGAGCTGCAAATGCCACTTCCAGCTTAGCTGTGCAGAAGAAGAACAACAAGAAGAAGAAATATCTCGAAATGTGTCCGTCAGGCCAGTTCCTTTGAGTTGAATCTGCAAATATCTCGGAAACGAAGCGAGCTATGGCAAAATGTTAAGAGACGTTTTTTGTAGAGAATTATGTTTCCTACAATTTATGTTCTATGATATTTTTTGATCAGAAGCGTAGTTTTCGAGATATATCGAGATATTTAAAAGTTCCGAAGCCGCACCAACATAATAGAGATACAGAAACACCGTGGCCCCTTTCTTTGAGATAACTCTGCACTATTGCGAGCTGCAAATGCCACTTCCAGCTTAGCTGTGCAGAAGAAGAACAACAAGAAGAAGAAATATCTCGAAATATGTCCGTTAGGCCCCTTCCCTTGAGATAAACCTGCAAATATCTCGGAAACGAAGCGAGCTATGGCACAATCTTAAGAGACCTTTTTTGTAGAGAATTAAGTTTCCTACTTTTTATGTTCTATGATATTTTTTGATCAGATGCGTAGTTCTCGAGATATATCAAGATATTTAAAAGTTCGGAAGCCGCACCAACATAATAGAGGTACAGAAACACCGTGGCCCCTTTCTTTGAGATAACTCTGCACTATTGCGAGCTGCAAATGCCACTTCCAGCTTAGCTGTGCAGAAGAAGAACAACAAGAAGAAGAAATATCTCGAAATATGTCCGTCAGGCCCCTTCCCTTGAGATAAATCTGCAAATATCTCGGAAACGAAGAGAGCTATGGCAAAATGTTAAGAGACCTTTTTTGTAGAGAATTAAGTTTCCTACTTTTTATGTTCTATGATATTTTTTGATCAGATGCGCAGTTCTCGAGATATATCAAGATATTTAAAAGTTCCGAAGCCGCACCAACATAATAGAGATACAGAAACACCGTGGCCCCTTTCTTTAAAATAACTTTGCACTATTGCGAGCTGTAAATGCCACTTCCAGCTTAGCTGTGCAGAAGAAGAACAACAAGAAGAAGAAATATCTCGAAATATGTCCGTCAGGCCCCTTCCCTTGAGATATATCTGCAAATATCTCGGAAACGAAGCGAGCTATGGCAAAATGATAAGAGACCTTTTTTGTAGAGAATTAAGTTTCCTACTTTTTAGGTTCTATGATATTTTTTGATCAGATGCGTAGTTCTCGAGATATATCAAGATATTTAAAAGTTCGGAAGCCGCACCAACATAATAGAGGTACAGAAACACCGTGGCCCCTTTCTTTGAGATAACTCTGCACTATTGCGAGCTGCAAATGCCACTTCCAGCTTAGCTGTGCAGAAGAAGTACAACAAGAAGAAGAAATATCTCGAAATATGTCCGTCAGGCCCCTTCCCTTGAGATAAATCTGCAAATATCTCGGAAACGAAGAGAGCTATGGCAAAATGTTAAGAGACCTTTTTTGTAGAGAATTAAGTTTCCTACTTTTTATGTTCTATGATATTTTTTGATCAGATGCGCAGTTCTCGAGATATATCAAGATATTTAAAAGTTCCGAAGCCGCACCAACATAATAGAGATACAGAAACACCGTGGCCCCTTTCTTTGAGATAACTTTGCACTATTGCGAGCTGTAAATGCCACTTCCAGCTTAGCTGTGCAGAAGAAGAACAACAAGAAGAAGAAATATCTCGAAATATGTCCGTCAGGCCCCTTCCCTTGAGATATATCTGCAAATATCTCGGAAACGAAGCGAGCTATGGCAAAATGTTAAGAGACCTTTTTGTAGAGAATTATGTTTCCTACAATTTATGTTCTATGATATTTTTTGATCAGAAGCGTAGTTTTCGAGATATATCGAGATATTTAAAAGTTCCGAAGCCGCACCAACATAATAGAGATACAGAAACACCGTGGCCCCTTTCTTTGAGATAACTCTGCACTAGTGCGAGCCGCAAATGCCACTTCCAGCTTAGCTGTGCAGAAGAAGAACAACAAGAAGAAGAAATATCTCGAAATATGTCCGTCATGCCCCTTCCCTTGAGATAAATCTGCAAATATCTCGGAAACGAAGCGAGCTATGGCAAAATGTTAAGAGACCTTTTTTGTAGAGAATTAAGTTTGCTACTTTTTATGTTCTATGATATTTTTTGATCAGATGCGTAGTTCTCGAGATATATCAAGATATTTAAAAGTTCCGAAGCCGCACCAACATAATAGAGATACAGAAACACCGTGGCCCCTTTCTTTGAGATAACGCTGCACTAGTGCGAGCCGCAAATGCCACTTCCAGCTTAGCTGTGCAGAAGAAGAACAACCAGAAGAAGAACTATCTAGAAATATGTCCGTCAGGCCCCTTCCCTTGAGATAAATCTGCAAATATCTCGGAAACGAAGCGAGCTATGGCAAAATGTTAAGAGACCTTTTTTGTAGAGAATTAAGTTTCCTACTTTTTATGTTCTATGATATTTTTTGATCAGATGCGTAGTTCTCGAGATATATCAAGATATTTAAAAGTTCCGAAGCCGCACCAACAGAATAGAGATACAGAAACACCGTGGCTCCTTTCTTTGAGATAACTCTGCACTATTGCGAGCTGGAAATGCCACTTCCAGTTTAGCTGTGCAGAAGAAGAACAACAAGAAGAAGAAATATCTCGAAATATGTCCGTCAGGCCCCTTCCCTTGAGATAAATCTGCAAATATCTCGGAAACGAAGCGAGCTATGGCAAAATGTTAAGAGACCTTTTTTGTAGAGAATTAAGTTTCCTACTTTTTATGTTCTATGATATTTTTTGATCAGATGCGCAGTTCTCGAGATGTATCAAGATATTTAAAAGTTCCGAAGCCGCACCAACATAATAGAGATACAGAAACACCGTGGCCCCTTTCTTTGAGATAACTCTGCACTATTGCGAGCTGCAAATGCCACTTCCAGCTTAGCTGTGCAGAAGAAGAACAACAAGAAGAAGAAATATCTCGAAATATGTCCGTCAGGCCCCTTCCCTTGAGATAAATCTGCAAATATCTCGGAAACGAAGAGAGCTATGGCAAAATGTTAAGAGACCTTTTTTGTAGAGAATTAAGTTTCCTACTTTTTATGTTCTATGATATTTTTTGATCAGATGCGTAGTTCTCCAGATATATCAAGATATTTAAAAGTTCGGAAGCCGCACCAACATAATAGAGGTACAGAAACACCGTGGCCCCTTTCTTTGAGATAACTCTGCACTATTGCGAGCTGCAAATGCCACTTCCAGCTTCGCTGTGCAGAAGAAGAACAACAAGAAGAAGAAATATCTCGAAATATGTCCGTCAGGCCCCTTCCCTTGAGATAAATCTGCAAATATCTCGGAAACGAAGAGAGCTATGGCAAAATGTTAAGAGACCTTTTTTGTAGAGAATTAAGTTTCCTACTTTTTATGTTCTATGATATTTTTTGATCAGATGCGCAGTTCTCGAGATATATCAAGATATTTAAAAGTTCCGAAGCCGCACCAACATAATAGAGATACAGAAACACCGTGGCCCCTTTCTTTGAGATAACTTTGCACTATTGCGAGCTGTAAATGCCACTTCCAGCTTAGCTGTGCAGAAGAAGAACAACAAGAAGAAGAAATATCTCGAAATATGTCCGTCAGGCCCCTTCCCTTGAGATATATCTGCAAATATCTCGGAAACGAAGCGAGCTATGGCAAAATGTTAAGAGACCTTTTTTGTAGAGAATTATGTTTCCTACAATTTATGTTCTATGATATTTTTTGATCAGAAGCGTAGTTTTCGAGATATATCGAGATATTTAAAAGTTCCGAAGCCGCACCAACAAAATAGAGATACAGAAACAACGTGGCCCCTTTCTTTGAGATAACTCTGCACTAGTGCGAGCCGCAAATGCCACTTCCAGCTTAGCTGTGCAGAAGAAGAACAACAAGAAGAAGAAATATCTCGAAATATGTCCGTCATGCCCCTTCCCTTGAGATAAATCTGCAAATATCTCGGAAACGAAGCGAGCTATGGCAAAATGTTAAGAGACCTTTTTTGTAGAGAATTAAGTTTCCTACTTTTTATGTTCTACGATATTTTTTGATCAGATGCGTAGTTCTCGAGATATATCAAGATATTTAAAAGTTCCGAAGCCGCACCAACATAATAGAGATACAGAAACACCGTGGCCCCTTTCTTTGAGATAACGCTGCACTAGTGCGAGCCGCAAATGCCACTTCCAGCTTAGCTGTGCAGAAGAAGAACAACAAGAAGAAGAAATATCTCGAAATATGTCCGTCAGGCCCCTTCCCTTGAGATAAATCTGCAAATATCTCGGAAACGAAGCGAGCTATGGCAAAATGTTAAGAGACCTTTTTTGTAGAGAATTAAGTTTCCTACTTTTTATGTTCTATGATATTTTTTGATCAGATGCGTAGTTCTCGAGATATATCAAGATATTTAAAAGTTTCGAAGCCGCACCAACAGAATAGAGATACAGAAACACCGTGGCTCCTTTCTTTGAGATAACTCTGCACTATTGCGAGCTGGAAATGCCACTTCCAGTTTAGCTGTGCAGAAGAAGAACAACAAGAAGAAGAAATATCTCGAAATATGTCCGTTAGGCCCCTTCCCTTGAGATAAACCTGCAAATATCTCGGAAACGAAGAGAGTTATGGCAAAATGTTAAGAGACCTTTTTTGTAGAGAATTAAGTTTCCTACTTTTTATGTTCTATGATATTTTTTGATCAGATGCGCAGTTCTCGAGATATATCAAGATATTTAAAAGTTCCGAAGCCGCACCAACATAATAGAGATACAGAAACACCGTGGCCCCTTTCTTTGAGATAACTTTGCACTATTGCGAGCTGTAAATGCCACTTCCAGCTTAGCTGTGCAGAAGAAGAACAACAAGAAGAAGAAATATCTCGAAATATGTCCGTCAGGCCCCTTCCCTTGAGATATATCTGCAAATATCTCGGAAACGAAGCGAGCTATGGCAAAATGTTAAGAGACCTTTTTGTAGAGAATTATGTTTCCTACAATTTATGTTCTATGATATTTTTTGATCAGAAGCGTAGTTTTCGAGATATATCGAGATATTTAAAAGTTCCGAAGCCGCACCAACATAATAGAGATACAGAAACACCGTGGCCCCTTTCTTTGAGATAACTCTGCACTAGTGCGAGCCGCAAATGCCACTTCCAGCTTAGCTGTGCAGAAGAAGAACAACAAGAAGAAGAAATATCTCGAAATATGTCCGTCATGCCCCTTCCCTTGAGATAAATCTGCAAATATCTCGGAAACGAAGCGAGCTATGGCAAAATGTTAAGAGACCTTTTTTGTAGAGAATTAAGTTTGCTACTTTTTATGTTCTATGATATTTTTTGATCAGATGCGTAGTTCTCGAGATATATCAAGATATTTAAAAGTTCCGAAGCCGCACCAACATAATAGAGATACAGAAACACCGTGGCCCCTTTCTTTGAGATAACGCTGCACTAGTGCGAGCCGCAAATGCCACTTCCAGCTTAGCTGTGCAGAAGAAGAACAACCAGAAGAAGAACTATCTAGAAATATGTCCGTCAGGCCCCTTCCCTTGAGATAAATCTGCAAATATCTCGGAAACGAAGCGAGCTATGGCAAAATGTTAAGAGACCTTTTTTGTAGAGAATTAAGTTTCCTACTTTTTATGTTCTATGATATTTTTTGATCAGATGCGTAGTTCTCGAGATATATCAAGATATTTAAAAGTTCCGAAGCCGCACCAACAGAATAGAGATACAGAAACACCGTGGCTCCTTTCTTTGAGATAACTCTGCACTATTGCGAGCTGGAAATGCCACTTCCAGTTTAGCTGTGCAGAAGAAGAACAACAAGAAGAAGAAATATCTCGAAATATGTCCGTCAGGCCCCTTCCCTTGAGATAAATCTGCAAATATCTCGGAAACGAAGCGAGCTATGGCAAAATGTTAAGAGACCTTTTTTGTAGAGAATTAAGTTTCCTACTTTTTATGTTCTATGATATTTTTTGATCAGATGCGCAGTTCTCGAGATGTATCAAGATATTTAAAAGTTCCGAAGCCGCACCAACATAATAGAGATACAGAAACACCGTGGCCCCTTTCTTTGAGATAACTCTGCACTATTGCGAGCTGCAAATGCCACTTCCAGCTTAGCTGTGCAGAAGAAGAACAACAAGAAGAAGAAATATCTCGAAATATGTCCGTCAGGCCCCTTCCCTTGAGATAAATCTGCAAATATCTCGGAAACGAAGAGAGCTATGGCAAAATGTTAAGAGACCTTTTTTGTAGAGAATTAAGTTTCCTACTTTTTATGTTCTATGATATTTTTTGATCAGATGCGTAGTTCTCCAGATATATCAAGATATTTAAAAGTTCGGAAGCCGCACCAACATAATAGAGGTACAGAAACACCGTGGCCCCTTTCTTTGAGATAACTCTGCACTATTGCGAGCTGCAAATGCCACTTCCAGCTTCGCTGTGCAGAAGAAGAACAACAAGAAGAAGAAATATCTCGAAATATGTCCGTCAGGCCCCTTCCCTTGAGATAAATCTGCAAATATCTCGGAAACGAAGAGAGCTATGGCAAAATGTTAAGAGACCTTTTTTGTAGAGAATTAAGTTTCCTACTTTTTATGTTCTATGATATTTTTTGATCAGATGCGCAGTTCTCGAGATATATCAAGATATTTAAAAGTTCCGAAGCCGCACCAACATAATAGAGATACAGAAACACCGTGGCCCCTTTCTTTGAGATAACTTTGCACTATTGCGAGCTGTAAATGCCACTTCCAGCTTAGCTGTGCAGAAGAAGAACAACAAGAAGAAGAAATATCTCGAAATATGTCCGTCAGGCCCCTTCCCTTGAGATATATCTGCAAATATCTCGGAAACGAAGCGAGCTATGGCAAAATGTTAAGAGACCTTTTTTGTAGAGAATTATGTTTCCTACAATTTATGTTCTATGATATTTTTTGATCAGAAGCGTAGTTTTCGAGATATATCGAGATATTTAAAAGTTCCGAAGCCGCACCAACAAAATAGAGATACAGAAACAACGTGGCCCCTTTCTTTGAGATAACTCTGCACTAGTGCGAGCCGCAAATGCCACTTCCAGCTTAGCTGTGCAGAAGAAGAACAACAAGAAGAAGAAATATCTCGAAATATGTCCGTCATGCCCCTTCCCTTGAGATAAATCTGCAAATATCTCGGAAACGAAGCGAGCTATGGCAAAATGTTAAGAGACCTTTTTTGTAGAGAATTAAGTTTCCTACTTTTTATGTTCTATGATATTTTTTGATCAGATGCGTAGTTCTCGAGATATATCAAGATATTTAAAAGTTCCGAAGCCGCACCAACATAATAGAGATACAGAAACACCGTGGCCCCTTTCTTTGAGATAACGCTGCACTAGTGCGAGCCGCAAATGCCACTTCCAGCTTAGCTGTGCAGAAGAAGAACAACAAGAAGAAGAAATATCTCGAAATATGTCCGTCAGGCCCCTTCCCTTGAGATAAATCTGCAAATATCTCGGAAACGAAGCGAGCTATGGCAAAATGTTAAGAGACCTTTTTTGTAGAGAATTAAGTTTCCTACTTTTTATGTTCTATGATATTTTTTGATCAGATGCGTAGTTCTCGAGATATATCAAGATATTTAAAAGTTTCGAAGCCGCACCAACAGAATAGAGATACAGAAACACCGTGGCTCCTTTCTTTGAGATAACTCTGCACTATTGCGAGCTGGAAATGCCACTTCCAGTTTAGCTGTGCAGAAGAAGAACAACAAGAAGAAGAAATATCTCGAAATATGTCCGTTAGGCCCCTTCCCTTGAGATAAACCTGCAAATATCTCGGAAACGAAGAGAGTTATGGCAAAATGTTAAGAGACCTTTTTTGTAGAGAATTAAGTTTCCTACTTTTTATGTTCTATGATATTTTTTGATCAGATGCGTAGTTCTCGAGATATATCAAGATATTTAAAAGTTCCGAAGCCGCACCAACATAATAGAGATACAGAAACACCGTGGCCCCTTTCTTTGAGATAACTCTGCACTATTGCGAGCTGGAAATGCCACTTCCAGTTTAGCTGTGCAGAAGAAGAACAACAAGAAGAAGAAATATCTCGAAATATGTCCGTTAGGCCCCTTCCCTTGAGATAAATCTGCAAATATCTCGGAAACGAAGCGAGCTATGGCAAAATGTTAAGAGACCTTTTTTGTAGAGAATTATGTTTCCTACTTTTTATGTTCTGTGATATTTTTTGATCAGAGTCGCAGTTCTCGAGATATATCAAGATATTTAAAAGTTCCGAAGCCGCACCAACATAATAGAGATACAGAAACACCGTGGCCCCTTTCTTTGAGATAACTCTGCACTATTGCGAGCTGCAAATGCCACTTCCAGCTTAGCTGTGCAGAAGAAGAACAACAAGAAGAAGAAATATCTCGAAATATGTCCGTCAGGCCCCTTCCCTTGAGATAAATCTGCAAATATCTCGGAAACGAAGCGAGCTATGGCAAAATGTTAAGAGACTTTATTTGTAGAGAATTAAGTTTCCTACTTTTTATGTTCTACGATATTTTTTGATCAGATGCGTAGTTCTCGAGATATATCAAGATATTTAAAAGTTCCGAAGCCGCACCAACATAATAGAGATACAGAAACACCGTGGCCCCTTTCTTTGAGATAACTCTGCACTATTGCGAGCTGGAAATGCCACTTCCAGTTTAGCTGTGCAGAAGAAGAACAACAAGAAGAAGAAATATCTCGAAATATGTCCGTCAGGCCCCTTCCCTTGAGATAAATCTGCAAATATCTCGGAAACGAAGCGAGCTATGGCAAAATGTTAAGAGACCTTTTTTGTAGAGAATTAAGTTTCCTACTTTTTATGTTCTATGATATTTTTTGATCAGATGCGCAGTTCTCGAGATATATCAAGATATTTAAAAGTTCCGAAGCCGCACCAACATAATAGAGATACAGAAACACCGTGGCCCCTTTCTTTGAGATAACTTTGCACTATTGCGAGCTGTAAATGCCACTTCCAGCTTAGCTGTGCAGAAGAAGAACAACAAGAAGAAGAAATATCTCGAAATATGTCCGTCAGGCCCCTTCCCTTGAGATATATCTGCAAATATCTCGGAAACGAAGCGAGCTATGGCAAAATGTTAAGAGACCTTTTTTGTAGAGAATTATGTTTCCTACAATTTATGTTCTATGATATTTTTTGATCAGAAGCGTAGTTTTCGAGATATATCGAGATATTTAAAAGTTCCGAAGCCGCACCAACAAAATAGAGATACAGAAACACCGTGGCCCCTTTCTTTGAGATAACTCTGCACTAGTGCGAGCCGCAAATGCCACTTCCAGCTTAGCTGTGCAGAAGAAGAACAACAAGAAGAAGAAATATCTCGAAATATGTCCGTCATGCCCCTTCCCTTGAGATAAATCTGCAAATATCTCGGAAACGAAGCGAGCTATGGCAAAATGTTAAGAGACCTTTTTTGTAGAGAATTAAGTTTCCTACTTTTTATGTTCTATGATATTTTTTGATCAGAAGCGTAGTTTTCGAGATATATCGAGATATTTAAAAGTTCCGAAGCCGCACCAACAAAATAGAGATACAGAAACACCGTGGCCCCTTTCTTTGAGATAACTCTGCACTAGTGCGAGCCGCAAATGCCACTTCCAGCTTAGCTGTGCAGAAGAAGAACAACAAGAAGAAGAAATATCTCGAAATATGTCCGTCATGCCCCTTCCCTTGAGATAAATCTGCAAATATCTCGGAAACGAAGCGAGCTATGGCAAAATGTTAAGAGACCTTTTTTGTAGAGAATTAAGTTTCCTACTTTTTATGTTCTATGATATTTTTTGATCAGATGCGTAGTTCTCGAGATATATCAAGATATTTAAAAGTTCCGAAGCCGCACAAACATAATAGAGATACAGAAACACCGTGGCCCCTTTCTTTGAGATAACGCTGCACTAGTGCGAGCCGCAAATGCCACTTCCAGCTTAGCTGTGCAGAAGAAGAACAACAAGAAGAAGAAATATCTCGAAATATGTCCGTCAGGCCCCTTCCCTTGAGATAAATCTGCAAATATCTCGGAAACGAAGCGAGCTATGGCAAAATGTTAAGAGACCTTTTTTGTAGAGAATTAAGTTTCCTACTTTTTATGTTCTATGATATTTTTTGATCAGATGCGTAGTTCTCGAGATATATCAAGATATTTAAAAGTTTCGAAGCCGCACCAACAGAATAGAGATACAGAAACACCGTGGCTCCTTTCTTTGAGATAACTCTGCACTATTGCGAGCTGGAAATGCCACTTCCAGTTTAGCTGTGCAGAAGAAGAACAACAAGAAGAAGAAATATCTCGAAATATGTCCGTTAGGCCCCTTCCCTTGAGATAAACCTGCAAATATCTCGGAAACGAAGAGAGTTATGGCAAAATGTTAAGAGACCTTTTTTGTAGAGAATTAAGTTTCCTACTTTTTATGTTCTATGATATTTTTTGATCAGATGCGTAGTTCTCGAGATATATCAAGATATTTAAAAGTTCCGAAGCCGCACCAACATAATAGAGATACAGAAACACCGTGGCCCCTTTCTTTGAGATAACTCTGCACTATTGCGAGCTGGAAATGCCACTTCCAGTTTAGCTGTGCAGAAGAAGAACAACAAGAAGAAGAAATATCTCGAAATATGTCCGTTAGGCCCCTTCCCTTGAGATAAATCTGCAAATATCTCGGAAACGAAGCGAGCTATGGCAAAATGTTAAGAGACCTTTTTTGTAGAGAATTATGTTTCCTACTTTTTATGTTCTGTGATATTTTTTGATCAGAGTCGCAGTTCTCGAGATATATCAAGATATTTAAAAGTTCCGAAGCCGCACCAACATAATAGAGATACAGAAACACCGTGGCCCCTTTCTTTGAGATAACTCTGCACTATTGCGAGCTGCAAATGCCACTTCCAGCTTAGCTGTGCAGAAGAAGAACAACAAGAAGAAGAAATATCTCGAAATATGTCCGTCAGGCCCCTTCCCTTGAGATAAATCTGCAAATATCTCGGAAACGAAGCGAGCTATGGCAAAATGTTAAGAGACTTTATTTGTAGAGAATTAAGTTTCCTACTTTTTATGTTCTACGATATTTTTTGATCAGATGCGTAGTTCTCGAGATATATCAAGATATTTAAAAGTTCCGAAGCCGCACCAACATAATAGAGATACAGAAACACCGTGGCCCCTTTCTTTGAGATAACTCTGCACTATTGCGAGCTGGAAATGCCACTTCCAGTTTAGCTGTGCAGAAGAAGAACAACAAGAAGAAGAAATATCTCGAAATATGTCCGTCAGGCCCCTTCCCTTGAGATAAATCTGCAAATATCTCGGAAACGAAGCGAGCTATGGCAAAATGTTAAGAGACCTTTTTTGTAGAGAATTAAGTTTCCTACTTTTTATGTTCTATGATATTTTTTGATCAGATGCGCAGTTCTCGAGATATATCAAGATATTTAAAAGTTCCGAAGCCGCACCAACATAATAGAGATACAGAAACACCGTGGCCCCTTTCTTTGAGATAACTTTGCACTAGTGCGAGCCGCAAATGCCACTTCCAGCTTAGCTGTGCAGAAGAAGAACAACAAGAAGAAGAAATATCTCGAAATATGTCCGTCAGGCCCCTTCCCTTGAAATAAATCTGCAAATATCTCGGAAACGAAGCGAGCTATGGCAAAATGTTAAGAGACCTTTTTTGTAGAGAATTAAGTTTCCTACTTTTTATGTTCTATGATATTTTTTGATCAGATGCGTAGTTCTCGAGATATATCAAGATATTTAAAAGTTCCGAAGCCGCACCAACAGAATAGAGATACAGAAACACCGTGGCTCCTTTCTTTGAGATAACTCTGCACTATTGCGAGCTGGAAATGCCACTTCCAGTTTAGCTGTGCAGAAGAAGAACAACAAGAAGAAGAAATATCTCGAAATATGTCCGTTAGGCCCCTTCCCTTGAGATAAACCTGCAAATATCTCGGAAACGAAGAGAGTTATGGCAAAATGTTAAGAGACCTTTTTTGTAGAGAATTAAGTTTCCTACTTTTTATGTTCTATGATATTTTTTGATCAGATGCGTAGTTCTCGAGATATATCAAGATATTTAAAAGTTCCGAAGCCGCACCAACATAATAGAGATACAGAAACACCGTGGCCCCTTTCTTTGAGATAACTCTGCACTATTGCGAGCTGGAAATGCCACTTCCAGTTTAGCTGTGCAGAAGAAGAACAACAAGAAGAAGAAATATCTCGAAATATGTCCGTTAGGCCCCTTCCCTTGAGATAAATCTGCAAATATCTCGGAAACGAAGCGAGCTATGGCAAAATGTTAAGAGACCTTTTTTGTAGAGAATTATGTTTCCTACTTTTTATGTTCTGTGATATTTTTTGATCAGAGTCGCAGTTCTCGAGATATATCAAGATATTTAAAAGTTCCGAAGCCGCACCAACATAATAGAGATACAGAAACACCGTGGCCCCTTTCTTTGAGATAACTCTGCACTATTGCGAGCTGCAAATGCCACTTCCAGCTTAGCTGTGCAGAAGAAGAACAACAAGAAGAAGAAATATCTCGAAATATGTCCGTCAGGCCCCTTCCCTTGAGATAAATCTGCAAATATCTCGGAAACGAAGCGAGCTATGGCAAAATGTTAAGAGACTTTATTTGTAGAGAATTAAGTTTCCTACTTTTTATGTTCTACGATATTTTTTGATCAGATGCGTAGTTCTCGAGATATATCAAGATATTTAAAAGTTCCGAAGCCGCACCAACATAATAGAGATACACAAACACCGTGGCCCCTTTCTTTGAGATAACTCTGCACTATTGCGAGCTGGAAATGCCACTTCCAGTTTAGCTGTGCAGAAGAAGAACAACAAGAAGAAGAAATATCTCGAAATATGTCCGTCAGGCCCCTTCCCTTGAGATAAATCTGCAAATATCTCGGAAACGAAGCGAGCTATGGCAAAATGTTAAGAGACCTTTTTTGTAGAGAATTAAGTTTCCTACTTTTTATGTTCTATGATATTTTTTGATCAGATGCGCAGTTCTCGAGATATATCAAGATATTTAAAAGTTCCGAAGCCGCACCAACATAATAGAGATACAGAAACACCGTGGCCCCTTTCTTTGAGATAACTTTGCACTATTGCGAGCTGTAAATGCCACTTCCAGCTTAGCTGTGCAGAAGAAGAACAACAAGAAGAAGAAATATCTCGAAATATGTCCGTCAGGCCCCTTCCCTTGAGATAAATCTGCAAATATCTCGGAAACGAAGCGAGCTATGGCAAAATGTTAAGAGACCTTTTTTGTAGAGAATTAAGTTTCCTACTTTTTATGTTCTATGATATTTTTTGATCAGAAGCGTAGTTTTCGAGATATATCGAGATATTTAAAAGTTCCGAAGCCGCACCAACAAAATAGAGATACAGAAACACCGTGGCCCCTTTCTTTGAGATAACTCTGCACTAGTGCGAGCCGCAAATGCCACTTCCAGCTTAGCTGTGCAGAAGAAGAACAACAAGAAGAAGAAATATCTCGAAATATGTCCGTCATGCCCCTTCCCTTGAGATAAATCTGCAAATATCTCGGAAACGAAGCGAGCTATGGCAAAATGTTAAGAGACCTTTTTTGTAGAGAATTAAGTTTCCTACTTTTTATGTTCTATGATATTTTTTGATCAGATGCGTAGTTCTCGAGATATATCAAGATATTTAAAAGTTCCGAAGCCGCACAAACATAATAGAGATACAGAAACACCGTGGCCCCTTTCTTTGAGATAACGCTGCACTAGTGCGAGCCGCAAATGCCACTTCCAGCTTAGCTGTGCAGAAGAAGAACAACAAGAAGAAGAAATATCTCGAAATATGTCCGTCAGGCCCCTTCCCTTGAGATAAATCTGCAAATATCTCGGAAACGAAGCGAGCTATGGCAAAATGTTAAGAGACCTTTTTTGTAGAGAATTAAGTTTCCTACTTTTTATGTTCTATGATATTTTTTGATCAGATGCGTAGTTCTCGAGATATATCAAGATATTTAAAAGTTTCGAAGCCGCACCAACAGAATAGAGATACAGAAACACCGTGGCTCCTTTCTTTGAGATAACTCTGCACTATTGCGAGCTGGAAATGCCACTTCCAGTTTAGCTGTGCAGAAGAAGAACAACAAGAAGAAGAAATATCTCGAAATATGTCCGTTAGGCCCCTTCCCTTGAGATAAACCTGCAAATATCTCGGAAACGAAGAGAGTTATGGCAAAATGTTAAGAGACCTTTTTTGTAGAGAATTAAGTTTCCTACTTTTTATGTTCTATGATATTTTTTGATCAGATGCGTAGTTCTCGAGATATATCAAGATATTTAAAAGTTCCGAAGCCGCACCAACATAATAGAGATACAGAAACACCGTGGCCCCTTTCTTTGAGATAACTCTGCACTATTGCGAGCTGGAAATGCCACTTCCAGTTTAGCTGTGCAGAAGAAGAACAACAAGAAGAAGAAATATCTCGAAATATGTCCGTTAGGCCCCTTCCCTTGAGATAAATCTGCAAATATCTCGGAAACGAAGCGAGCTATGGCAAAATGTTAAGAGACCTTTTTTGTAGAGAATTATGTTTCCTACTTTTTATGTTCTGTGATATTTTTTGATCAGAGTCGCAGTTCTCGAGATATATCAAGATATTTAAAAGTTCCGAAGCCGCACCAACATAATAGAGATACAGAAACACCGTGGCCCCTTTCTTTGAGATAACTCTGCACTATTGCGAGCTGCAAATGCCACTTCCAGCTTAGCTGTGCAGAAGAAGAACAACAAGAAGAAGAAATATCTCGAAATATGTCCGTCAGGCCCCTTCCCTTGAGATAAATCTGCAAATATCTCGGAAACGAAGCGAGCTATGGCAAAATGTTAAGAGACTTTATTTGTAGAGAATTAAGTTTCCTACTTTTTATGTTCTACGATATTTTTTGATCAGATGCGTAGTTCTCGAGATATATCAAGATATTTAAAAGTTCCGAAGCCGCACCAACATAATAGAGATACAGAAACACCGTGGCCCCTTTCTTTGAGATAACTCTGCACTATTGCGAGCTGGAAATGCCACTTCCAGTTTAGCTGTGCAGAAGAAGAACAACAAGAAGAAGAAATATCTCGAAATATGTCCGTCAGGCCCCTTCCCTTGAGATAAATCTGCAAATATCTCGGAAACGAAGCGAGCTATGGCAAAATGTTAAGAGACCTTTTTTGTAGAGAATTAAGTTTCCTACTTTTTATGTTCTATGATATTTTTTGATCAGATGCGCAGTTCTCGAGATATATCAAGATATTTAAAAGTTCCGAAGCCGCACCAACATAATAGAGATACAGAAACACCGTGGCCCCTTTCTTTGAGATAACTTTGCACTAGTGCGAGCCGCAAATGCCACTTCCAGCTTAGCTGTGCAGAAGAAGAACAACAAGAAGAAGAAATATCTCGAAATATGTCCGTTAGGCCCCTTCCCTTGAGATAAACCTGCAAATATCTCGGAAACGAAGAGAGTTATGGCAAAATGTTAAGAGACCTTTTTTGTAGAGAATTAAGTTTCCTACTTTTTATGTTCTATGATATTTTTTGATCAGATGCGCAGTTCTCGAGATATATCAAGATATTTAAAAGTTCCGAAGCCGCACCAACATAATAGAGATACAGAAACACCGTGGCCCCTTTCTTTGAGATAACTTTGCACTATTGCGAGCTGTAAATGCCACTTCCAGCTTAGCTGTGCAGAAGAAGAACAACAAGAAGAAGAAATATCTCGAAATATGTCCGTCAGGCCCCTTCCCTTGAGATAAATCTGCAAATATCTCGGAAACGAAGCGAGCTATGGCAAAATGTTAAGAGACCTTTTTTGTAGAGAATTAAGTTTCCTACTTTTTATGTTCTATGATATTTTTTGATCAGAAGCGTAGTTTTCGAGATATATCGAGATATTTAAAAGTTCCGAAGCCGCACCAACAAAATAGAGATACAGAAACACCGTGGCCCCTTTCTTTGAGATAACTCTGCACTAGTGCGAGCCGCAAATGCCACTTCCAGCTTAGCTGTGCAGAAGAAGAACAACAAGAAGAAGAAATATCTCGAAATATGTCCGTCATGCCCCTTCCCTTGAGATAAATCTGCAAATATCTCGGAAACGAAGCGAGCTATGGCAAAATGTTAAGAGACCTTTTTTGTAGAGAATTAAGTTTCCTACTTTTTATGTTCTATGATATTTTTTGATCAGATGCGTAGTTCTCGAGATATATCAAGATATTTAAAAGTTCCGAAGCCGCACAAACATAATAGAGATACAGAAACACCGTGGCCCCTTTCTTTGAGATAACGCTGCACTAGTGCGAGCCGCAAATGCCACTTCCAGCTTAGCTGTGCAGAAGAAGAACAACAAGAAGAAGAAATATCTCGAAATATGTCCGTCAGGCCCCTTCCCTTGAGATAAATCTGCAAATATCTCGGAAACGAAGCGAGCTATGGCAAAATGTTAAGAGACCTTTTTTGTAGAGAATTAAGTTTCCTACTTTTTATGTTCTATGATATTTTTTGATCAGATGCGTAGTTCTCGAGATATATCAAGATATTTAAAAGTTTCGAAGCCGCACCAACAGAATAGAGATACAGAAACACCGTGGCTCCTTTCTTTGAGATAACTCTGCACTATTGCGAGCTGGAAATGCCACTTCCAGTTTAGCTGTGCAGAAGAAGAACAACAAGAAGAAGAAATATCCCGAAATATGTCCGTTAGGCCCCTTCCCTTGAGATAAACCTGCAAATATCTCGGAAACGAAGAGAGTTATGGCAAAATGTTAAGAGACCTTTTTTGTAGAGAATTAAGTTTCCTACTTTTTAGGTTCTATGATATTTTTTGATCAGATGCGTAGTTCTCGAGATATATCAAGATATTTAAAAGTTCCGAAGCCGCACCAACATAATAGAGATACAGAAACACCGTGGCCCCTTTCTTTGAGATAACTCTGCACTATTGCGAGCTGGAAATGCCACTTCCAGTTTAGCTGTGCAGAAGAAGAACAACAAGAAGAAGAAATATCTCGAAATATGTCCGTTAGGCCCCTTCCCTTGAGATAAATCTGCAAATATCTCGGAAACGAAGCGAGCTATGGCAAAATGTTAAGAGACCTTTTTTGTAGAGAATTATGTTTCCTACTTTTTATGTTCTGTGATATTTTTTGATCAGAGTCGCAGTTCTCGAGATATATCAAGATATTTAAAAGTTCCGAAGCCGCACCAACATAATAGAGATACAGAAACACCGTGGCCCCTTTCTTTGAGATAACTCTGCACTATTGCGAGCTGCAAATGCCACTTCCAGCTTAGCTGTGCAGAAGAAGAACAACAAGAAGAAGAAATATCTCGAAATATGTCCGTCAGGCCACTTCCCTTGAGATAAATCTGCAAATATCTCGGAAACGAAGCGAGCTATGGCAAAATGTTAAGAGACTTTATTTGTAGAGAATTAAGTTTCCTACTTTTTATGTTCTACGATATTTTTTGATCAGATGCGTAGTTCTCGAGATATATCAAGATATTTAAAAGTTCCGAAGCCGCACCAACATAATAGAGATACAGAAACACCGTGGCCCCTTTCTTTGAGATAACTCTGCACTATTGCGAGCTGCAAATGCCACTTCCAGCTTAGCTGTGCAGAAGAAGAACAACAAGAAGAAGAAATATCTCGAAATATGTCCGTCAGGCCACTTCCCTTGAGATAAATCTGCAAATATCTCGGAAACGAAGCGAGCTATGGCAAAATGTTAAGAGACTTTATTTGTAGAGAATTAAGTTTCCTACTTTTTATGTTCTACGATATTTTTTGATCAGATGCGTAGTTCTCGAGATATATCAAGATATTTAAAAGTTCCGAAGCCGCACCAACATAATAGAGATACAGAAATACCGTGGCTCCTTTCTTTGAGATAACTCTGCACTATTGCGAGCTGGAAATGCCACTTCCAGTTTAGCTGTGCAGAAGAGGAACAACAAGAAGAAGAAATATCTCGAAATATGTCCGTCAGGCCCCTTCCCTTGAGATAAATCTGCAAATATCTCGGAAACGAAGCGAGCTATGGCAAAATATTAAGAGACCTTTTTTGTAGAGAATTAGGTTTCCTACTTTTTATGTTCTATAATGTTTTTTGATCAGATGCGTAGTTCTCGAGATATATCAAGATATTTAAAAGTTCCGAAGCCGCACCAACATAATAGAGATACAGAAACACCGTGGCCCCTTTCTTTGAGATAACTCTGCACTATTGCGAGCTGGAAATGCCACTTCCAGTTTAGCTGTGCAGAAGAAGAACAACAAGAAGAAGAAATATCTCGAAATATGTCCGTCAGGCCCCTTCCCTTGAGATAAATCTGCAAATATCTCGTAAACGAAGAGAGCTATGGCAAAATGTTAAGAGACCTTTTTTGTAGAGAATTAAGTTTCCTACTTTTTATGTTCTATGATATTTTTTGATCAGATGCGCAGTTCTCGAGATATATCAAGATATTTAAAAGTTCCGAAGCCGCACCAACATAATAGAGATACAGAAACACCGTGGCCCCTTTCTTTGAGATAACTTTGCACTATTGCGAGCTGTAAATGCCACTTCCAGCTTAGCTGTGCAGAAGAAGAACAACAAGAAGAAGAAATATCTCGAAATATGTCCGTCAGGCCCCTTCCCTTGAGATATATCTGCAAATATCTCGGAAACGAAGCGAGCTATGGCAAAATGTTAAGAGACCTTTTTTGTAGAGAATTAAGTGTCCTACTTTTTATGTTCTATGATATTTTTTGATCAGATGCGTAGTTCTCGAGATATATCAAGATATTTAAAAGTTCCGAAGCCGCACCAACATAATAGAGATACAGAAACACCGTGGCCCCTTTCTTTGAGATAACTCTGCACTATTGCGAGCTGGAAATGCCACTTCCAGTTTAGCTGTGCAGAAGAAGAACAACAAGAAGAAGAAATATCTCGAAATATGTCCGTCAGGCCCCTTCCCTTGAGATAAATCTGCAAATATCTCGTAAACGAAGAGAGCTATGGCAAAATGTTAAGAGACCTTTTTTGTAGAGAATTAAGTTTCCTACTTTTTATGTTCTATGATATTTTTTGATCAGATGCGCAGTTCTCGAGATATATCAAGATATTTAAAAGTTCCGAAGCCGCACCAACATAATAGAGATACAGAAACACCGTGGCCCCTTTCTTTGAGATAACTTTGCACTATTGCGAGCTGTAAATGCCACTTCCAGCTTAGCTGTGCAGAAGAAGAACAACAAGAAGAAGAAATATCTCGAAATATGTCCGTCAGGCCCCTTCCCTTGAGATATATCTGCAAATATCTCGGAAACGAAGCGAGCTATGGCAAAATGTTAAGAGACGTTTTTTGTAGAGAATTAAGTGTCCTACTTTTTATGTTCTATGATATTTTTTGATCAGATGCGTAGTTCTCGAGATATATCAAGATATTTAAAAGTTCCGAAGCCGCACCAACATAATAGAGGTACAGAAACACCGTGGCCCCTTTCTTTGAGATAACTCTGCACTAGTGCGAGCCGCAAATGCCACTTCCAGCTTAGCTGTGCAGAAGAAGAACAACAAGAAGAAGAAATATCTCGAAATATGTCCGTCAGGCCCCTTCCCTTGAGATAAATCTGCAAATATCTCGGAAACGAAGCGAGCTATGGCAAAATGTTAAGAGACCTTTTTTGTAGAGAATTAGGTTTCCTACTTTTTATGTTCTATAATGTTTTTTGATCAGATGCGTAGTTCTCGAGATATATCAAGATATTTAAAAGTTCCGAAGCCGCACCAACATAATAGAGATACAGAAACACCGTGGCCCCTTTCTTTGAGATAACGCTGCACTAGTGCGAGCCGCAAATGCCACTTCCAGTTTAGCTGTGCAGAAGAAGAACAACAAGAAGAAGAAATATCTCGAAATATGTCCGTTAGGCCCCTTCCCTTGAGATAAATCTGCAAATATCTCGGAAACGAAGCGAGCTATGGCAAAATGTTAAGAGACCTTTTTTGTAGAGAATTATGTTTCCTACTTTTTATGTTCTATGATATTTTTTGATCAGAGTCGCAGTTCTCGAGATATATCAAGATATTTAAAAGTTCCGAAGCCGCACCAACATAATAGAGATACAGAAACACCGTGGCCCCTTTCTTTGGGATAACTCTGCACTATTGCGAGCTGCAAATGCCACTTCCAGCTTAGCTGTGCAGAAGAAGAACAACAAGAAGAAGAAATATCTCGAAATATGTCCGTCAGGCCCCTTCCCTTCAGATAAATCTGCAAATATCTCGGAAACGAAGCGAGCTATGGCAAAATGTTAAGAGACCTTTTTTGTAGAAAATTAGGTTTCCTACTTTTTATGTTCTATAATGTTTTTTGATCAGATGCGTAGTTCTCGAGATATATCAAGATATTTAAAAGTTCCGAAGCCGCACCAACATAATAGAGATACAGAAACACCGTGGCCCCTTTCTTTGAGATAACTCTGCACTATTGCGAGCTGGAAATGCCACTTCCAGTTTAGCTGTGCAGAAGAAGAACAACAAGAAGAAGAAATATCTCGAAATATGTCCGTCAGGCCCCTTCCCTTGAGATATATCTGCAAATATCTCGGAAACGAAGCGAGCTATGGCAAAATGTTAAGAGACCTTTTTTGTAGAGAATTAAGTTTCCTACTTTTTATGTTCTATGATATTTTTTGATCAGATGCGTAGTTCTCGAGATATATCAAGATATTTAAAAGTTCCGAATCCGCACCAACATAATAGAGATACAGAAACACCGTGGCCCCTTTCTTTGAGATAACTCTGCACTATTGCGAGCGGGAAATGCCACTTCCAGTTTAGCTGTGCAGAAGAAGAACAACAAGAAGAAGAAATATCTCGAAATATGTCCGTCAGGCCCCTTCCCTTGAGATAAATCTGCAAATATCTCGGAAACGAAGAGAGCTATGGCAAAATGTTAAGAGACCTTTTTTGTAGAGAATTAAGTTTCCTACTTTTTATGTTCTATGATATTTTTTGATCAGATGCGTAGTTCTCCAGATATATCAAGATATTTAAAAGTTCGGAAGCCGCACCAACATAATAGAGGTACAGAAACACCGTGGCCCCTTTCTTTGAGATAACTCTGCACTATTGCGAGCTGCAAATGCCACTTCCAGCTTAGCTGTGCAGAAGAAGAACAACAAGAAGAAGAAATATCTCGAAATATGTCCGTCAGGCCCCTTCCCTTGAGATAAATCTGCAAATATCTCGGAAACGAAGAGAGCTATGGCAAAATGTTAAGAGACCTTTTTTGTAGAGAATTAAGTTTCCTACTTTTTATGTTCTATGATATTTTTTGATCAGATGCGCAGTTCTCGAGATATATCAAGATATTTAAAAGTTCCGAAGCCGCACCAACATAATAGAGATACAGAAACACCGTGGCCCCTTTCTTTGAGATAACTTTGCACTATTGCGAGCTGTAAATGCCACTTCCAGCTTAGCTGTGCAGAAGAAGAACAACAAGAAGAAGAAATATCTCGAAATATGTCCGTCAGGCCCCTTCCCTTGAGATATATCTGCAAATATCTCGGAAACGAAGCGAGCTATGGCAAAATGTTAAGAGACCTTTTTTGTAGAGAATTATGTTTCCTACAATTTATGTTCTATGATATTTTTTGATCAGAAGCGTACTTTTCGAGATATATCGAGATATTTAAAAGTTCCGAAGCCGCACCAACATAATAGAGATACAGAAACACCGTGGCCCCTTTCTTTGAGATAACTCTGCACTAGTGCGAGCCGCAAATGCCACTTCCAGCTTAGCTGTGCAGAAGAAGAACAACAAGAAGAAGAAATATCTCGAAATATGTCCGTCATGCCCCTTCCCTTGAGATAAATCTGCAAATATCTCGGAAACGAAGCGAGCTATGGCAAAATGTTAAGAGACCTTTTTTGTAGAGAATTAAGTTTCCTACTTTTTATGTTCTATGATATTTTTTGATCAGATGCGTAGTTCTCGAGATATATCAAGATATTTAAAAGTTCCGAAGCCGCACCAACATAATAGAGATACAGAAACACCGTGGCCCCTTTCTTTGAGATAACTCTGCACTATTGCGAGCTGGAAATGCCACTTCCAGTTTAGCTGTGCAGAAGAAGAACAACAAGAAGAAGAAATATCTCGAAATATGTCCGTCAGGCCCCTTCCCTTGAGATAAATCTGCAAATATCTCGGAAACGAAGCGAGCTATGGCAAAATGTTAAGAGACCTTTTTTGTAGAGAATTAAGTTTCCTACTTTTTATGTTCTATGATATTTTTTGATCAGATGCGTAGTTCTCCAGATATATCAAGATATTTAAAAGTTCGGAAGCCGCACCAACATAATAGAGGTACAGAAACACCGTGGCCCCTTTCTTTGAGATAACTCTGCACTATTGCGAGCTGAAAATGCCACTTCCAGCTTCGCTGTGCAGAAGAAGAACAACAAGAAGAAGAAATATCTCGAAATATGTCCGTCAGGCCCCTTCCCTTGAGATATATCTGCAAATATCTCGGAAACGAAGCGAGCTATGGCAAAATGTTAAGAGACCTTTTTTGTAGAGAATTAAGTTTCCTACTTTTTATGTTCTATGATATTTTTTGATCAGATGCGCAGTTCTCGAGATATATCAAGATATTTAAAAGTTCCGAAGCCGCACCAACATAATAGAGATACAGAAACACCGTGGCCCCTTTCTTTGAGATAACTCTGCACTATTGCGAGCTGGAAATGCCACTTCCAGTTTAGCTGTGCAGAAGAAGAACAACAAGAAGAAGAAATATCTCGAAATATGTCCGTCAGGCCCCTTCCCTTGAGATATATCTGCAAATATCTCGGAAACGAAGCGAGCTATGGCAAAATGTTAAGAGACCTTTTTTGTAGAGAATTAAGTTTCCTACTTTTTATGTTCTATGATATTTTTTGATCAGATGCGTAGTTCTCGAGATATATCAAGATATTTAAAAGTTCCGAATCCGCACCAACATAATAGAGATACAGAAACACCGTGGCCCCTTTCTTTGAGATAACTCTGCACTATTGCGAGCGGGAAATGCCACTTCCAGTTTAGCTGTGCAGAAGAAGAACAACAAGAAGAAGAAATATCTCGAAATATGTCCGTCAGGCCCCTTCCCTTGAGATAAATCTGCAAATATCTCGGAAACGAAGAGAGCTATGGCAAAATGTTAAGAGACCTTTTTTGTAGAGAATTAAGTTTCCTACTTTTTATGTTCTATGATATTTTTTGATCAGATGCGTAGTTCTCCAGATATATCAAGATATTTAAAAGTTCGGAAGCCGCACCAACATAATAGAGGTACAGAAACACCGTGGCCCCTTTCTTTGAGATAACTCTGCACTATTGCGAGCTGCAAATGCCACTTCCAGCTTAGCTGTGCAGAAGAAGAACAACAAGAAGAAGAAATATCTCGAAATATGTCCGTCAGGCCCCTTCCCTTGAGATAAATCTGCAAATATCTCGGAAACGAAGAGAGCTATGGCAAAATGTTAAGAGACCTTTTTTGTAGAGAATTAAGTTTCCTACTTTTTATGTTCTATGATATTTTTTGATCAGATGCGCAGTTCTCGAGATATATCAAGATATTTAAAAGTTCCGAAGCCGCACCAACATAATAGAGATACAGAAACACCGTGGCCCCTTTCTTTGAGATAACTTTGCACTATTGCGAGCTGTAAATGCCACTTCCAGCTTAGCTGTGCAGAAGAAGAACAACAAGAAGAAGAAATATCTCGAAATATGTCCGTCAGGCCCCTTCCCTTGAGATATATCTGCAAATATCTCGGAAACGAAGCGAGCTATGGCAAAATGTTAAGAGACCTTTTTTGTAGAGAATTATGTTTCCTACAATTTATGTTCTATGATATTTTTTGATCAGAAGCGTACTTTTCGAGATATATCGAGATATTTAAAAGTTCCGAAGCCGCACCAACATAATAGAGATACAGAAACACCGTGGCCCCTTTCTTTGAGATAACTCTGCACTAGTGCGAGCCGCAAATGCCACTTCCAGCTTAGCTGTGCAGAAGAAGAACAACAAGAAGAAGAAATATCTCGAAATATGTCCGTCATGCCCCTTCCCTTGAGATAAATCTGCAAATATCTCGGAAACGAAGCGAGCTATGGCAAAATGTTAAGAGACCTTTTTTGTAGAGAATTAAGTTTCCTACTTTTTATGTTCTATGATATTTTTTGATCAGATGCGTAGTTCTCGAGATATATCAAGATATTTAAAAGTTCCGAAGCCGCACCAACATAATAGAGATACAGAAACACCGTGGCCCCTTTCTTTGAGATAACTCTGCACTATTGCGAGCTGGAAATGCCACTTCCAGTTTAGCTGTGCAGAAGAAGAACAACAAGAAGAAGAAATATCTCGAAATATGTCCGTCAGGCCCCTTCCCTTGAGATAAATCTGCAAATATCTCGGAAACGAAGCGAGCTATGGCAAAATGTTAAGAGACCTTTTTTGTAGAGAATTAAGTTTCCTACTTTTTATGTTCTATGATATTTTTTGATCAGATGCGTAGTTCTCCAGATATATCAAGATATTTAAAAGTTCGGAAGCCGCACCAACATAATAGAGGTACAGAAACACCGTGGCCCCTTTCTTTGAGATAACTCTGCACTATTGCGAGCTGAAAATGCCACTTCCAGCTTCGCTGTGCAGAAGAAGAACAACAAGAAGAAGAAATATCTCGAAATATGTCTGTCAGGCCCCTTCCCTTGAGATAAATCTGCAAATATCTCGGAAACGAAGAGAGCTATGGCAAAATGTTAAGAGACCTTTTTTGTAGAGAATTAAGTTTCCTACTTTTTATGTTCTATGATATTTTTTGATCAGATGCGCAGTTCTCGAGATATATCAAGATATTTAAAAGTTCCGAAGCCGCACCAACATAATAGAGATACAGAAACACCGTGGCCCCTTTCTTTGAGATAACTTTGCACTATTGCGAGCTGGAAATGCCACTTCCAGTTTAGCTGTGCAGAAGAAGAACAACAAGAAGAAGAAATATCTCGAAATATGTCCGTCAGGCCCCTTCCCTTGAGATATATCTGCAAATATCTCGGAAACGAAGCGAGCTATGGCAAAATGTTAAGAGACCTTTTTTGTAGAGAATTAAGTTTCCTACTTTTTATGTTCTATGATATTTTTTGATCAGATGCGCAGTTCTCGAGATATATCAAGATATTTAAAAGTTCCGAAGCCGCACCAACATAATAGAGATACAGAAACACCGTGGCCCCTTTCTTTGAGATAACTCTGCACTATTGCGAGCTGGAAATGCCACTTCCAGTTTAGCTGTGCAGAAGAAGAACAACAAGAAGAAGAAATATCTCGAAATATGTCCGTCAGGCCCCTTCCCTTGAGATATATCTGCAAATATCTCGGAAACGAAGCGAGCTATGGCAAAATGTTAAGAGACCTTTTTTGTAGAGAATTAAGTTTCCTACTTTTTATGTTCTATGATATTTTTTGATCAGATGCGTAGTTCTCGAGATATATCAAGATATTTAAAAGTTCCGAATCCGCACCAACATAATAGAGATACAGAAACACCGTGGCCCCTTTCTTTGAGATAACTCTGCACTATTGCGAGCGGGAAATGCCACTTCCAGTTTAGCTGTGCAGAAGAAGAACAACAAGAAGAAGAAATATCTCGAAATATGTCCGTCAGGCCCCTTCCCTTGAGATAAATCTGCAAATATCTCGGAAACGAAGAGAGCTATGGCAAAATGTTAAGAGACCTTTTTTGTAGAGAATTAAGTTTCCTACTTTTTATGTTCTATGATATTTTTTGATCAGATGCGTAGTTCTCCAGATATATCAAGATATTTAAAAGTTCGGAAGCCGCACCAACATAATAGAGGTACAGAAACACCGTGGCCCCTTTCTTTGAGATAACTCTGCACTATTGCGAGCTGCAAATGCCACTTCCAGCTTAGCTGTGCAGAAGAAGAACAACAAGAAGAAGAAATATCTCGAAATATGTCCGTCAGGCCCCTTCCCTTGAGATAAATCTGCAAATATCTCGGAAACGAAGAGAGCTATGGCAAAATGTTAAGAGACCTTTTTTGTAGAGAATTAAGTTTCCTACTTTTTATGTTCTATGATATTTTTTGATCAGATGCGCAGTTCTCGAGATATATCAAGATATTTAAAAGTTCCGAAGCCGCACCAACATAATAGAGATACAGAAACACCGTGGCCCCTTTCTTTGAGATAACTTTGCACTATTGCGAGCTGTAAATGCCACTTCCAGCTTAGCTGTGCAGAAGAAGAACAACAAGAAGAAGAAATATCTCGAAATATGTCCGTCAGGCCCCTTCCCTTGAGATATATCTGCAAATATCTCGGAAACGAAGCGAGCTATGGCAAAATGTTAAGAGACCTTTTTTGTAGAGAATTATGTTTCCTACAATTTATGTTCTATGATATTTTTTGATCAGAAGCGTACTTTTCGAGATATATCGAGATATTTAAAAGTTCCGAAGCCGCACCAACATAATAGAGATACAGAAACACCGTGGCCCCTTTCTTTGAGATAACTCTGCACTAGTGCGAGCCGCAAATGCCACTTCCAGCTTAGCTGTGCAGAAGAAGAACAACAAGAAGAAGAAATATCTCGAAATATGTCCGTCATGCCCCTTCCCTTGAGATAAATCTGCAAATATCTCGGAAACGAAGCGAGCTATGGCAAAATGTTAAGAGACCTTTTTTGTAGAGAATTAAGTTTCCTACTTTTTATGTTCTATGATATTTTTTGATCAGATGCGTAGTTCTCGAGATATATCAAGATATTTAAAAGTTCCGAAGCCGCACCAACATAATAGAGATACAGAAACACCGTGGCCCCTTTCTTTGAGATAACTCTGCACTATTGCGAGCTGGAAATGCCACTTCCAGTTTAGCTGTGCAGAAGAAGAACAACAAGAAGAAGAAATATCTCGAAATATGTCCGTCAGGCCCCTTCCCTTGAGATAAATCTGCAAATATCTCGGAAACGAAGCGAGCTATGGCAAAATGTTAAGAGACCTTTTTTGTAGAGAATTAAGTTTCCTACTTTTTATGTTCTATGATATTTTTTGATCAGATGCGTAGTTCTCCAGATATATCAAGATATTTAAAAGTTCGGAAGCCGCACCAACATAATAGAGGTACAGAAACACCGTGGCCCCTTTCTTTGAGATAACTCTGCACTATTGCGAGCTGAAAATGCCACTTCCAGCTTCGCTGTGCAGAAGAAGAACAACAAGAAGAAGAAATATCTCGAAATATGTCTGTCAGGCCCCTTCCCTTGAGATAAATCTGCAAATATCTCGGAAACGAAGAGAGCTATGGCAAAATGTTAAGAGACCTTTTTTGTAGAGAATTAAGTTTCCTACTTTTTATGTTCTATGATATTTTTTGATCAGATGCGCAGTTCTCGAGATATATCAAGATATTTAAAAGTTCCGAAGCCGCACCAACATAATAGAGATACAGAAACACCGTGGCCCCTTTCTTTGAGATAACTTTGCACTATTGCGAGCTGTAAATGCCACTTCCAGCTTAGCTGTGCAGAAGAAGAACAACAAGAAGAAGAAATATCTCGAAATATGTCCGTCAGGCCCCGTCCCTTGAGATATATCTGCAAATATCTCGGAAACGAAGCGAGCTATGGCAAAATGCTAAGAGACCTTTTTTGTAGAGAATTCTGTTTCCTACAATTTATGTTCTATGATATTTTTTGATCAGAAGCGTAGTTTTCGAGATATATCGAGATATTTAAAAGTTCCGAAGCCGCACCAACATAATAGAGATACAGAAACACCGTGGCCCCTTTCTTTGAGATAACTCTGCACTAGTGCGAGCCGCAAATGCCACTTCCAGCTTAGCTGTGCAGAAGAAGAACAACAAGAAGACGAAATATCTCGAAATATGTCCGTCATGCCCCTTGCCTTGAGATCAATCTGCAAATATCTCGGAAACGAAGCGAGCTATGGCAAAATGTTAAGAGACCTTTTTTGTAGAGAATTAAGTTTCCTACTTTTTATGTTCTATGATATTTTTTGATCAGAAGCGTAGTTCTCGAGATATATCAAGATATTTAAAAGTTCCGAAGCCGCACCAACATAATAGAGATACAGAAACACCGTGGCCCCTTTCTTTGAGATAACGCTGCACTAGTGCGAGCCGCAAATGCCACTTCCAGCTTAGCTGTGCAGAAGAAGAACAACAAGAAGAAGAAATATCTCGAAATATGTCCGTCAGGCCCCTTCCCTTGAGATAAATCTGCAAATATCTCGGAAACGAAGCGAGCTATGGCAAAATGTTAAGAGACCTTTTTTGTAGAGAATTAAGTTTCCTACTTTTTATGTTCTATGATATTTTTTGATCAGATGCGTAGTTCTCGAGATATATCAAGATATTTAAAAGTTCCGAATCCGCACCAACATAATAGAGATACAGAAACACCGTGGCCCCTTTCTTTGAGATAACTCTGCACTATTGCGAGCGGGAAATGCCACTTCCAGTTTAGCTGTGCAGAAGAAGAACAACAAGAAGAAGAAATATCTCGAAATATGTCCGTCAGGCCCCTTCCCTTGAGATAAATCTGCAAATATCTCGGAAACGAAGAGAGCTATGGCAAAATGTTAAGAGACCTTTTTTGTAGAGAATTAAGTTTCCTACTTTTTATGTTCTATGATATTTTTTGATCAGATGCGTAGTTCTCCAGATATATCAAGATATTTAAAAGTTCGGAAGCCGCACCAACATAATAGAGGTACAGAAACACCGTGGCCCCTTTCTTTGAGATAACTCTGCACTATTGCGAGCTGCAAATGCCACTTCCAGCTTAGCTGTGCAGAAGAAGAACAACAAGAAGAAGAAATATCTCGAAATATGTCCGTCAGGCCCCTTCCCTTGAGATAAATCTGCAAATATCTCGGAAACGAAGAGAGCTATGGCAAAATGTTAAGAGACCTTTTTTGTAGAGAATTAAGTTTCCTACTTTTTATGTTCTATGATATTTTTTGATCAGATGCGCAGTTCTCGAGATATATCAAGATATTTAAAAGTTCCGAAGCCGCACCAACATAATAGAGATACAGAAACACCGTGGCCCCTTTCTTTGAGATAACTTTGCACTATTGCGAGCTGTAAATGCCACTTCCAGCTTAGCTGTGCAGAAGAAGAACAACAAGAAGAAGAAATATCTCGAAATATGTCCGTCAGGCCCCTTCCCTTGAGATATATCTGCAAATATCTCGGAAACGAAGCGAGCTATGGCAAAATGTTAAGAGACCTTTTTTGTAGAGAATTATGTTTCCTACAATTTATGTTCTATGATATTTTTTGATCAGAAGCGTACTTTTCGAGATATATCGAGATATTTAAAAGTTCCGAAGCCGCACCAACATAATAGAGATACAGAAACACCGTGGCCCCTTTCTTTGAGATAACTCTGCACTAGTGCGAGCCGCAAATGCCACTTCCAGCTTAGCTGTGCAGAAGAAGAACAACAAGAAGAAGAAATATCTCGAAATATGTCCGTCATGCCCCTTCCCTTGAGATAAATCTGCAAATATCTCGGAAACGAAGCGAGCTATGGCAAAATGTTAAGAGACCTTTTTTGTAGAGAATTAAGTTTCCTACTTTTTATGTTCTATGATATTTTTTGATCAGATGCGTAGTTCTCGAGATATATCAAGATATTTAAAAGTTCCGAAGCCGCACCAACATAATAGAGATACAGAAACACCGTGGCCCCTTTCTTTGAGATAACTCTGCACTATTGCGAGCTGGAAATGCCACTTCCAGTTTAGCTGTGCAGAAGAAGAACAACAAGAAGAAGAAATATCTCGAAATATGTCCGTCAGGCCCCTTCCCTTGAGATAAATCTGCAAATATCTCGGAAACGAAGCGAGCTATGGCAAAATGTTAAGAGACCTTTTTTGTAGAGAATTAAGTTTCCTACTTTTTATGTTCTATGATATTTTTTGATCAGATGCGTAGTTCTCCAGATATATCAAGATATTTAAAAGTTCGGAAGCCGCACCAACATAATAGAGGTACAGAAACACCGTGGCCCCTTTCTTTGAGATAACTCTGCACTATTGCGAGCTGAAAATGCCACTTCCAGCTTCGCTGTGCAGAAGAAGAACAACAAGAAGAAGAAATATCTCGAAATATGTCTGTCAGGCCCCTTCCCTTGAGATAAATCTGCAAATATCTCGGAAACGAAGAGAGCTATGGCAAAATGTTAAGAGACCTTTTTTGTAGAGAATTAAGTTTCCTACTTTTTATGTTCTATGATATTTTTTGATCAGATGCGCAGTTCTCGAGATATATCAAGATATTTAAAAGTTCCGAAGCCGCACCAACATAATAGAGATACAGAAACACCGTGGCCCCTTTCTTTGAGATAACTTTGCACTATTGCGAGCTGTAAATGCCACTTCCAGCTTAGCTGTGCAGAAGAAGAACAACAAGAAGAAGAAATATCTCGAAATATGTCCGTCAGGCCCCGTCCCTTGAGATATATCTGCAAATATCTCGGAAACGAAGCGAGCTATGGCAAAATGCTAAGAGACCTTTTTTGTAGAGAATTCTGTTTCCTACAATTTATGTTCTATGATATTTTTTGATCAGAAGCGTAGTTTTCGAGATATATCGAGATATTTAAAAGTTCCGAAGCCGCACCAACATAATAGAGATACAGAAACACCGTGGCCCCTTTCTTTGAGATAACTCTGCACTAGTGCGAGCCGCAAATGCCACTTCCAGCTTAGCTGTGCAGAAGAAGAACAACAAGAAGACGAAATATCTCGAAATATGTCCGTCATGCCCCTTGCCTTGAGATCAATCTGCAAATATCTCGGAAACGAAGCGAGCTATGGCAAAATGTTAAGAGACCTTTTTTGTAGAGAATTAAGTTTCCTACTTTTTATGTTCTATGATATTTTTTGATCAGAAGCGTAGTTCTCGAGATATATCAAGATATTTAAAAGTTCCGAAGCCGCACCAACATAATAGAGATACAGAAACACCGTGGCCCCTTTCTTTGAGATAACGCTGCACTAGTGCGAGCCGCAAATGCCACTTCCAGCTTAGCTGTGCAGAAGAAGAACAACAAGAAGAAGAAATATCTCGAAATATGTCCGTCAGGCCCCTTCCCTTGAGATAAATCTGCAAATATCTCGGAAACGAAGCGAGCTATGGCAAAATGTTAAGAGACCTTTTTTGTAGAGAATTAAGTTTCCTACTTTTTATGTTCTATGATATTTTTTGATCAGATGCGTAGTTCTCGAGATATATCAAGATATTTAAAAGTTCCGAAGCCGCACCAACAGAATAGAGATACAGAAACACCGTGGCTCCTTTCTTTGAGATAACTCTGCACTATTGCGAGCTGGAAATGCCACTTCCAGTTTAGCTGTGCAGAAGAAGAACAACAAGAAGACGAAATATCTCGAAATATGTCCGTCAGGCCCCTTCCCTTGAGATAAACCTGCAAATATCTCGGAAACGAAGCGAGCTATGGCAAAATGCTAAGAGACCTTTTTTGTAGAGAATTATGTTTCCTACAATTTATGTTCTATGATATTTTTTGATCAGAAGCGTAGTTTTCGAGATATATCAAGATATTTAAAAGTTCCGAAGCCGCACCAACATAATAGAGATACAGAAACACCGTGGCCCCTTTCTTTGAGATAACTCTGCACTAGTGCGAGCCGCAAATGCCACTTCCAGCTTAGCTGTGCAGAAGAAGAACAACAAAAAGACGAAATATCTCGAAATATGTCCGTCATGCCCCTTGCCTTGAGATCAATCTGCAAATATCTCGGAAACGAAGCGAGCTATGGCAAAATGTTAAGAGACCTTTTTTGTAGAGAATTAAGTTTCCTACTTTTTATGTTCTATGATATTTTTTGATCAGAAGCGTAGTTCTCGAGATATATCAAGATATTTAAAAGTTCCGAAGCCGCACCAACATAATAGAGATACAGAAACACCGTGGCCCCTTTCTTTGAGATAACGCTGCACTAGTGCGAGCCGCAAATGCCACTTCCAGCTTAGCTGTGCAGAAGAAGAACAACAAGAAGAAGAAATATCTCGAAATATGTCCGTCAGGCCCCTTCCCTTGAGATAAATCTGCAAATATCTCGGAAACGAAGCGAGCTATGGCAAAATGTTAAGAGACCTTTTTTGTAGAGAATTAAGTTTCCTACTTTTTATGTTCTATGATATTTTTTGATCAGATGCGTAGTTCTCGAGATATATCAAGATATTTAAAAGTTCCGAAGCCGCACCAACAGAATAGAGATACAGAAACACCGTGGCTCCTTTCTTTGAGATAACTCTGCACTATTGCGAGCTGGAAATGCCACTTCCAGTTTAGCTGTGCAGAAGAAGAACAACAAGAAGACGAAATATCTCGAAATATGTCCGTCAGGCCCCTTCCCTTGAGATAAACCTGCAAATATCTCGGAAACGAAGCGAGCTATGGCAAAATGCTAAGAGACCTTTTTTGTAGAGAATTATGTTTCCTACAATTTATGTTCTATGATATTTTTTGATCAGAAGCGTAGTTTTCGAGATATATCAAGATATTTAAAAGTTCCGAAGCCGCACCAACATAATAGAGATACAGAAACACCGTGGCCCCTTTCTTTGAGATAACTCTGCACTAGTGCGAGCCGCAAATGCCACTTCCAGCTTAGCTGTGCAGAAGAAGAACAACAAGAAGACGAAATATCTCGAAATATGTCCGTCATGCCCCTTGCCTTGAGATCAATCTGCAAATATCTCGGAAACGAAGCGAGCTATGGCAAAATGTTAAGAGACCTTTTTTGTAGAGAATTAAGTTTCCTACTTTTTATGTTCTATGATATTTTTTGATCAGATGCGCAGTTCTCGAGATATATCAAGATATTTAAAAGTTCCGAAGCCGCACCAACATAATAGAGATACAGAAACACCGTGGCCCCTTTCTTTGAGATAACTCTGCACTAGTGCGCGCCGCAAATGCCACTTCCAGCTTAGCTGTGCAGAAGAAGAACAACAAGAAGACGAAATATCTCGAAATATGTCCGTCATGCCCCTTGCCTTGAGATAAATCTGCAAATATCTCGGAAACGAAGCGAGCTATGGCAAAATGTTAAGAGACCTTTTTTGTAGAGAATTAAGTTTCCTACTTTTTATGTTCTATGATATTTTTTGATCAGAAGCGTAGTTCTCGAGATATATCAAGATATTAAAAAGTTCCGAAGCCGCACCAACATAATAGAGATACAGAAACACCGTGGCCCCTTTCTTTGAGATAACGCTGCACTAGTGCGAGCCGCAAATGCCACTTCCAGCTTAGCTGTGCAGAAGAAGAACAACAAGAAGAAGAAATATCTCGAAATATGTCCGTCAGGCCCCTTCCCTTGAGATAAATCTGCAAATATCTCGGAAACGAAGCGAGCTATGGCAAAACGTTAAGAGACCTTTTTTGTAGAGAATTAAGTTTCCTACTTTTTATGTTCTATGATATTTTTTGATCAGATGCGTAGTTCTCGAGATATATCAAGATATTTAAAAGTTCCGAAGCCGCACCAACAGAATAGAGATACAGAAACACCGTGGCTCCTTTCTTTGAGATAACTCTGCACTATTGCGAGCTGGAAATGCCACTTCCAGTTTAGCTGTGCAGAAGAAGAACAACAAGAAGACGAAATATCTCGAAATATGTCCGTCAGGCCCCTTCCCTTGAGATAAACCTGCAAATATCTCGGAAACGAAGCGAGCTATGGCAAAATGTTAAGAGACCTTTTTTGTAGAAAATTAAGTTTCCTACTTTTTATGTTCTATGATATTTTTTGATCAGATGCGCAGTTCTCGAGATATATCAAGATATTTAAAAGTTCCGAAGCCGCACCAACATAATAGAGATACAGAAACACCGTGGCCCCTTTCTTTGAGATAACTCTGCACTATTGCGAGCTGCAAATGCCACTTCCAGCTTAGCTGTGCAGAAGAAGAACAACAAGAAGAAGAAATATCTCGAAATATGTCCGTCAGGCCCCTTCCCTTGAGATAAATCTGCAAATATCTCGGAAACGAAGAGAGCTATGGCAAAATGTTAAGAGACCTTTTTTGTAGAGAATTAAGTTTCCTACTTTTTATGTTCTATAATATTTTTTGATCAGATGCGTAGTTCTCGAGATATATCAAGATATTTAAAAGTTCCGAAGCCGCACCAACATAATAGAGATACAGAAACACCGTGGCCCCTTTCTTTGAGATAACTCTGCACTATTGCGAGCTGGAAATGCCACTTCCAGTTTAGCTGTGCAGAAGAAGAACAACAAGAAGAAGAAATATCTCGAAATATGTCCGTCAGGCCCCTTCCCTTGAGATAAATCTGCAAATATCTCGTAAACGAAGAGAGCTATGGCAAAATGTTAAGAGACCTTTTTTGTAGAGAATTAAGTTTCCTACTTTTTATGTTCTATGATATTTTTTGATCAGATGCGTAGTTCTCGAGATATATCAAGATATTTAAAAGTTCCGATGCCGCACCAACATAATAGAGATACAGAAACACCGTGGCCCCTTTCTTTGAGATAACGCTGCACTAGTGCGAGCCGCAAATGCCACTTCCAGCTTAGCTGTGCAGAAGAAGAACAACAAGAAGAAGAAATATCTCGAAATATGTCCGTCAGGCCCCTTCCCTTGAGATAAATCTGCAAATATCTCGGAAACGAAGCGAGCTATGGCAAAATGTTAAGAGACCTTTTTTGTAGAGAATTAAGTTTCCTACTTTTTATGTTCTATGATATTTTTTGATCAGATGCGTAGTTCTCGAGATATATCAAGATATTTAAAAGTTCCGAAGCCGCACCAACAGAATAGAGATACAGAAACACCGTGGCTCCTTTCTTTGAGATAACTCTGCACTATTGCGAGCTGGAAATGCCACTTCCAGTTTAGCTGTGCAGAAGAAGAACAACAAGAAGACGAAATACCTCGAAATATGTCCGTCAGGCCCCTTCCCTTGAGATAAACCTGCAAATATCTCGGAAACGAAGCGAGCTATGGCAAAATGTTAAGAGACCTTTTTTGTAGAAAATTAAGTTTCCTACTTTTTATGTTCTATGATATTTTTTGATCAGATGCGCAGTTCTCGAGATATATCAAGATATTTAAAAGTTCCGAAGCCGCACCAACATAATAGAGATACAGAAACACCGTGGCCCCTTTCTTTGAGATAACTCTGCACTATTGCGAGCTGCAAATGCCACTTCCAGCTTAGCTGTGCAGAAGAAGAACAACAAGAAGAAGAAATATCTCGAAATATGTCCGTCAGGCCCCTTCCCTTGAGATAAATCTGCAAATATCTCGGAAACGAAGAGAGCTATGGCAAAATGTTAAGAGACCTTTTTTGTAGAGAATTAAGTTTCCTACTTTTTATGTTCTATGATATTTTTTGATCAGATGCGTAGTTCTCGAGATATATCAAGATATTTAAAAGTTCCGAAGCCGCACCAACATAATAGAGATACAGAAACACCGTGGCCCCTTTCTTTGAGATAACTCTGCACTATTGCGAGCTGGAAATGCCACTTCCAGTTTAGCTGTGCAGAAGAAGAACAACAAGAAGAAGAAATATCTCGAAATATGTCCGTTAGGCCCCTTCCCTTGAGATAAATCTGCAAATATCTCGGAAACGAAGCGAGCTATGGCAAAATGTTAAGAGACCTTTTTTGTAGAGAATTATGTTTCCTACTTTTTATGTTCTATGATATTTTTTGATCAGAGTCGCAGTTCTCGAGATATATCAAGATATTTAAAAGTTCCGAAGCCGCACCAACATAATAGAGATACAGAAACACCGTGGCCCCTTTCTTTGAGATAACTCTGCACTATTGCGAGCTGCAAATGCCACTTCCAGCTTAGCTGTGCAGAAGAAGAACAACAAGAAGAAGAAATATCTCGAAATATGTCCGTCAGGCCACTTCTCTTGAGATGAATCTGCAAATATCTCGGAAACGAAGCGAGCTATGGCAAAATGTTAAGAGACTTTATTTGTAGAGAATTAAGTTTCCTACTTTTTATGTTCTACGATATTTTTTGATCAGATGCGTAGTTCTCGAGATATATCAAGATATTTAAAAGTTCCGAAGCCGCACCAACATAATAGAGATACAGAAACACCGTGGCTCCTTTCTTTGAGATAAC
Organism: Osmia lignaria lignaria; assembly: GCF_051020975.1. NCBI lineage: Eukaryota > Metazoa > Arthropoda > Insecta > Hymenoptera > Megachilidae > Osmia > Osmia lignaria. The sequence goes on along the minus strand of NW_027478170.1, from coordinate 4,211,103 downwards.
TCTGCACTATTGCGAGCTGGAAATGCCACTTCCAGCTTAGCTGTGCAGAAGAAGAACAACAAGAAGAAGAAATATCTCGAAATATGTCCGTCAGGCCACTTCTCTTGAGATGAATCTGCAAATATCTCGGAAACGAAGCGAGCTATGGCAAAATGTTAAGAGACTTTATTTGTAGAGAATTAAGTTTCCTACTTTTTATGTTCTACGATATTTTTTGATCAGATGCGTAGTTCTCGAGATATATCAAGATATTTAAAAGTTCCGAAGCCGCACCAACATAATAGAGATACAGAAACACCGTGGCTCCTTTCTTTGAGATAACTCTGCACTATTGCGAGCTGGAAATGCCACTTCCAGTTTAGCTGTGCAGAAGAAGAACAACAAGAAGAAGAAATATCTCGAAATATGTCCGTCAGGCCCCTTCCCTTGAGATAAATCTGCAAATATCTCGGAAACGAAGCGAGCTATGGCAAAATGTTAAGAGACCTTTTTTGTAGAGAATTAAGTTTCCTACTTTTTATGTTCTATAATGTTTTTTGATCAGATGCGTAGTTCTCGAGATATATCAAGATATTTAAAAGTTCCGAAGCCGCACCAACATAATAGAGATACAGAAACACCGTGGCCCCTTTCTTTGAGATAACTCTGCACTATTGCGAGCTGGAAATGCCACTTCCAGTTTAGCTGTGCAGAAGAAGAACAACAAGAAGAAGAAATATCTCGAAATATGTCCGTCAGGCCCCTTCCCTTGAGATAAATCTGCAAATATCTCGTAAACGAAGAGAGCTATGGCAAAATGTTAAGAGACCTTTTTTGTAGAGAATTAAGTTTCCTACTTTTTATGTTCTATGATATTTTTTGATCAGATGCGCAGTTCTCGAGATATATCAAGGTATTTAAAAGTTCCGAAGCCGCACCAACATAATAGAGATACAGAAACACCGTGGCCCCTTTCTTTGAGATAACTTTGCACTATTGCGAGCTGCAAATGCCACTTCCAGCTTAGCTGTGCAGAAGAAGAACAACAAGAAGAAGAAATATCTCGAAATATGTCCGTCAGGCCCCTTCCCTTGAGATATATCTGCAAATATCTCGGAAACGAAGCGAGCTATGGCAAAATGTTAAGAGAGCTTTTTTGTAGAGAATTAAGTTTCCTACTTTTTATGTTCTATGATGTTTTTTGATCAGATGCGTAGTTCTCGAGATATATCAAGATATTTAAAAGTTCCGAAGCCGCACCAACATAATAGAGATACAGAAACACCGTGGCCCCTTTCTTTGAGATAACGCTGCACTAGTGCGAGCCGCAAATGCCACTTCCAGCTTAGCTGTGCAGAAGAAGAACAACAAGAAGAAGAAATATCTCGAAATATGTCCGTCAGGCCCCTTCCCTTGAGATAAATCTGCAAATATCTCGGAAACGAAGAGAGCTATGGCAAAATGATAAGAGACCTTTTTTGTAGAGAATTAAGTTTCCTACTTTTTATATTCTATGATATTTTTTGATCAGATGCGCAGATCTCGAGATATATCAAGATATTTAAAAGTTCCGAAGCCGCACCAACATAATAGAGATACAGAAACACCGTGGCCCCTTTCTTTGAGATAACTTTGCACTATTGCGAGCTGTAAATGCCACTTCCAGCTTAGCTGTGCAGAAGAAGAACAACAAGAAGAAGAAATATCTCGAAATATGTCCGTCAGGCCCCTTCCCTTGAGATATATCTGCAAATATCTCGGAAACGAAGCGAGCTATGGCAAAATGTTAAGAGACCTTTTTTGTAGAGAATTAAGTTTCCTACTTTTTATGTTCTATGATGTTTTTTGATCAGATGCGTAGTTCTCGAGATATATCAAGATATTTAAAAGTTCCGAAGCCGCACCAACATAATAGAGATACAGAAACACCGTGGCCCCTTTCTTTGAGATAACGCTGCACTAGTGCGAGCCGCAAAT